>NC_044281.2:81312520-81462520 GCF_004027225.2 Strigops habroptila
AAGGCACAGATTGGATGTTCAAGAAGGGTCATGGCACTAACAACCTGTAAGAAAAAGGCACCGCAATGCCTGCCATAAGCAGCTTTCACTGGTAGAAGCAGGAAGAAGGAGGGAACAAAAGATAAATCCAGAAATTTAAAAGCACTTCAACCCAGCACGAAGCCATTTGTCACAGCCGGGACCCAGGGACACGTCAACTGCATGGATACTTTTATTAAATACCCCCCTAAATTTGTGATGATTAATGTAAAAATACCTGTTCACAAAAGGAAATACATGTTCTTGAGCTGTTGTGCAGCACGTGACAGTTGTTAAAAGTCTGGAGAGAATGTAGCTCTCTGGTGTTATTGAATATTGTGTCCAAAGATGCCTTCAGTGTGCTGAACAGGTTTCTCTCTCCCCCTCCCTACCCTGCAAAATGAAGCTTGGGAGTAAAAGCTCTTCTTTATGCAAAATGTGTATGTATATAAAACTCTTAGGTACAGTATTAACATATTTAAATTATCATAAAAATAAATGGTGCACCAAACCTTTCTTCAGGATTGTTTTTTTTTTTCTCCTTAAAAAATAGTTATGGATATTATTCTCAGGGAAATGTCTTATGTGTGGGCATGCTAAGAATTCATGATTTCATTGCACAGCGGAGAATATGTGAGTTTTATGTGTGATTCACAAAGAAAATTAGGTGTGAAAGTGGGATAAGTACTGGGATGTACAGTAGATAGCTACCTCCAAGGCAAGATTTACATACAGATATTTGTATTGTGTTATGGAACCTACTTATTGTAACCATAAAAATTATTTGTACATCGATTTCCATGGAGTCAAATTTTAAACACGTAAAAGGTAGTTAATTCTTCCAAATGAGTTGTTAAAAAAAATACCAAGGGGACAAGGTGCAGCAAAGACCATAGAAACAGACTCATCACATGATGCAGCAAATGGTAACCTGAAATTTACAGCAAATGGAAACCAGCAATCTCCATTAAGAGCACTACATAATGTAAAATCAATGTAATCAGACATCACTGCCTGAAAAAAAGTATTTTACATATTGCTATCCAATCTCTAGAAATGATTTTGCTGTAACAGAAAGCAGAGAGCACAGGATAACAAAATGAGATGAAATGCTCAAAGCTCAATTGTTGCATGTTTTTATCTGCGTCTTTGAAAGGTGCAAGAAATCCAGTGGAAGTTATTCAAATTTAGACCCGTGGCAGAAAAATGGGATCCACAAAATATTAACTGTAATAGCATTCAATTTAAATACAATTCTAATGAAATAAAGGTCTCTGTCTTTGCCATCTTCTCACAGTTTTTCCCATATTGATAATTATTAATAATCACACTGGGTTCTCACAGCGTACCTGACGCTTTCAGGCAGCAAATCATTTTTAATGAAGAGCAAAACAGGGAAACTGAGGGCTGGCTGGATTAACTATTTTGCCCAAGGTCACAAGCAGGTCGATTTATGGGTAGGAACAGAAATTAGACTCAGACTCTACCACTTGAACAACGCTGCCAAACACCAACCGATGCATGGCAACGCAAGTGGTCCCGGTTGATGCACCCCAAAACCCTGCCCGGATCCCTGCATTTTGGAGGAATTATAGAAAATGTGAATTCCTGGTTTAGAGCCAAGCTCATAAACACACAGATTTACCTGACCAAGGTCCCAGCCATCCCATGGACAGCAGCTCTTAGCAAAGCCTGTTTAAAAAATGAGCAATATTTAATTCATATTATGCTCTCACCTGGACTGAAATACCTGGATTTGGGTTTGGCTGGTGTAGAGATGAGGCAGAACAGCATCTCAGCTCCACCCTCAATTATCCTTAAAGATCTCACTGAAAGATGGCAGAAACCTAAACTCATCTCTGAACTACAAGCAGGATTTGCCCTTAGACCCAGAGCAAAGTCCTGCCCAAACTGAGCCTTAGGCTGAACACCAACTTCTTCAGCTTTCCACAACCTGTCTCTGCTATTTCCCATCTCAATGACACAAGTGGCAGAGGATCACCCTGCCTGCTCCCAACTGCTTCCCAGCACTGAACTTCAATGGTTAAATAAAAGAGTGCTAAGAAGGAACTTTTCCGCTTCATTTAAGCAATAGCAGAAATACGCTTTCCTGTGCCCTAGCTCAGCAGCACACACACCTTCACCCCCATGAAGACATGAGTATTTCCCTGTTTCCAAAGAACAGAAGACTTTTCCCTCAAAAATTTCTTCCCTTGCTGTGCTAGCCACTGCAGGAACATGCCATGGCTCTGCTTTGCCATGAATGGATTGACCATTCCCTTCCTATTCTTCAAGCAGATTTTATGAGAAACCAGCAAGGTTCATACAAATGCTGTTTATTTTTATTGATATAGTCCATTTATTCACTTATTCCCACCCAATGCTGAAGACCAGCAAAACAATTCAGGTCCAGATATCAATTGCTGACAGCCTTGCCCCCATAATATCTCTTCTCCCTAAATAAAGTCTCTCACTACTCCTTTTCTGAAGAAGTTTTTAAAAAGTCTACTCAAAAACATTAGCAAAAGCACTCTGCTACATGGAATAGAATTTTACCTACCCACTTTAGCTCTATTTTGTATGTTTGTGTTTTTGTTGGGGTTTTATTTAAAGTGTAACAAATATATTTACCTTTTTATATATAATTTCATCAGGAAACCCAATAAAAAGATAGTAAAGAAGCAAAGTTAGCTATTAGATAACAGTCCTTGCTGCCAAAAGCCATAATCTGACACAGATTGAGCCTGGTACAGTAGTCAATTAATGGCTCAGTGCTCATACAATAATGACCTACTAACCTGACGGTGTGTTGCTCTCACATTTTTCTATCCCCTGGGATGCTACTGTCACTGTGTTATCTATTGCCTGCTTCCCTATCAAAGAAAATAAGCAGAGCTGAAATGTATGTACGCATCAAGCTCTGTAGTTCATTGCACACCAACCCCAGCAACTCGAGGAACAATAGATTTATAAGTTTATCCTACATTAAACCAAACATGCCTGACTGCACTGTAAATTACTAAATAATAAACCAGGTGGTGTAAGATCCTGACTTGGACAGAATATAAAAATCTATCAACCTGTAAAATACAATAACCATAAACGTGCTATGTAGCTGATGGCTCAGGTAAACTATCCACCTCCAACAACAGAGGTTTTTCTGGAGTAAATTGCAACAAAAGGTTTTCTAAATTTAGGTCTTGAGCACTTTTTCATTTTATGCAACACCATCAATAGGAGAAATATAATTGAGCTAAAACCAGTGGCAAATGTGTTTGGTTTGTTTACATTTCTTTGTCTCTAATGGAGCTATTTCATGGTAATGTGCTATGTTTCCTAGCGTATTGCCACAGGCATTTAGTCTGATCTCTAAAGAGAAGATGAACTACTGCATAAGGGCATACTTCTTCAGTATTCAAACTTAACATTCAAATTAGATTGAAGAAGTACAGGAGGTACAAAATGGAGAAAGCTGAAAGGTCAGGCCACTTGCTTCCTTTGAATGGACTAAACCTTGATTTAAAATAAACCCACAGCAATTGTGTTACTGCAATAAAATATTTTGTATGCCGTTGTACACACCATTAGCCCAACCCCAAATGATATCTGAGATTTTAATAAGGGCTACCTTTGCTTCCAAATTAATTGCCATGAATCACAGAAAACATTCTATCAAGACATTCAAAAAATGATTCAATAAACTGCAACTCCAAAATCTACAATAATAATTAATTCCATTTCAGGAGCTTTTCAATAAGCAAAGCAGCTTAAATTTCTATGATTTACAAACAGTGTTTACATTCATAGAGGGACAACTAATTGCTGCATGGTTTGACATCATTACAAGGAAATGCTGGGGGATGCAGACAGTTTAATTAGGGGTGGCTTTAAGTTCACGATATGACTGGTATCATAGTGCTTTACTAATGTGCTTATATAGGATGATCATACAGTAAGATGATGACACATTTTCATTCTGTTTACTTTGTCTTTACAACAGAAAATAAAGGAATTTTTTGCACACAGGCAAGCTGGCACAGTATATATTTTCCTCTCGATTTTATTCACTTGCTTTACAGACCATAAAGAAATGTTTCTTAACCTAACAAAGTGCATACGCAATTAGAGATACACATATTTTGCTGATACATGAGCAAAACACATACAGGTCTTGTGCTCAGCCTCTCCCAAGTTCTCCCATTTGATGCTAAGCACCATAAACTCCTCCTGAAATTAATAGGCACTCAGCACTCCATAAGCAGAGCTGGATTTGACTGGACTGAACCTTACCTGAAACACAGAGACACATCTAAAGAGGTTCAAGGATGCTATCCCACCTTTGGGGGGGTAAAAGTGGAAAGTGCCTTGCAGGGAACACTTCACTTCAGCAGGGCAAGTGCCCATGGGAACTTCTCCAGCCTCTTCAGTAAAGCTCTTCCCCTTCCCACCAATGCCCAGTAAAGCATCACCCAAACCCACTCCCGGCACCATAGGTGAATGCTTTCACTACCAAACAACCCAGTGTAAGGGAAACAGGAAGGACAGGAGTGTTGAGCCATTGTAGTGCTTGAATGCATGATAAGAACAAATTATGTCAACACTGTGATGTCTTTAACAAAACTGGGCTGAAACACTGGGTGAGGAGGACACGAGTGGACCATGTTAGCATCTGTTTGGCACGCAGCCGTGGGCAGGCTGCCATGTATCTGCCAGATCAGGCAGGCTTGGAGGAACCACATGTGTTTAGGTACCCAATGTCACAATTGAAACCTTTTGTGACTCTACCCCAAGAAACTCAACGAACAATATCAGTACAAAAACACCTTACAGACAGTGAAGACCATGCATCTGCCAAGGGTTAGTGTAAAGAATCCTGTTACAGCTCACTTTCATCATTGAATCTTTTTAATGTTGACATGGTTGGGACACATCTCCTCACCATGAAATGAAACCATGTTCAGGAGACATTCAAAAGGTGAGAAATATTTCAGAAACCAATATGGGATAAAAAGTATTATATCCAATTGAAAGTGCAAAGTAACTTAGACAACAAGAATACAAGTGCCTACTCACACTGGAATTTGGCCAGGACAGTGGTTCACCCACTGCTGCACTGAGTGCTGTGGGATCTCTACAAGAACAGCCTTGGACCCCCATCCCAGGGACCCAGCAGTGCCTCTGCAGTGGGTGCACATGGGTACAGGAGACAGGAATCAACAGCAGTCTTCTCCTTGGTGCTTGATTCAGAAAGCCACACCACAGCTCCAAACTAACCATGTCATGGTCTCTAACAAACATTGATGTTGACTCCTGCTCGGCTGAACAATGTCATCTCTCTGGGTAGGAATATCTCTGTCTCATGCCAGCAGCACTGGGCATATGCTGATTGTGTGGCAAAGACATTGCTTTTATTCAACATGTCTACTTTCAGAAGTTTTTAGTTTAGAAACAAAATCACTGGAAAAGTTCTAGAAGGAGACTGAAAACTTTGAAATTCCATGTAGTTGCTTGCAGTTTAGTCTTGGACACGTGGAAAAAGCTTAGTCTAAGGCAGTGAAGGCAAATGAGCTCTCTTTGCATGTTACAGTGTCCATGGAAAGTTTTTCTGCATTGTTTAGAAGTGGAAATAACTTTCTGGCAGCACATTTTTCATATGTAACTCCATGTTACTACAACTGGCAATGGTGAAGTTGTTATGGTCTATTTATCTTTATTTAATTATTTTTACGCACCCATGACTGTAGCATCTGGATTCATTACAAAGATTAAATGTAACAATACATTAAATTAAACTGTCTATAGTGGAAAATACAAAGTGTTACCATCCCCACAATGCCACAGCCCATCCAACAACAATAACAGTAGCAACAACAAAACCCAAGATCTTTCAACATGCAGAAGTACAATGGCTGGATACATGGACAAAGCCAAGAAGATGCATTTTACATGTGTGACATGAGTGCATTTGGAATCAGGTACCAAACAAAAGGTGTCTGAAGCATGAAGGATCCACTTTTGAAGCAGCCTGCCTCCAAGTCTGCATTTTCATTTGAGCTAAGAAGCTGGGGAGATGTTGAATGCATGAAGAGGTACAGATGAGATTTTGTTTAGAAAACCAGGACTATAAATATCATGGAATCTTAGAATCCCAGCCTGGTTTGTGTGAAAGGGACCTTAAAGCTTATCCAGCTCCAACTCCCTGCCATGGGCAGAGACACCTTCCACTAGACCAAGTTGCTCCAAGCCCTGGCCAACCTGGCCTTTCACCATTCAGTACTCTGGAGTGGTGGGCAACCTAACAACAGCTAAAAGAGGTAAATTTAGTTTCTTTTTGTATATGACTCTACTGATTTCACATTCTACACTTTAAGAAAGTGCTGAGATCATTACGTGTTTTTTAATAGATTTTGACTCCCGAGACAAACATGTTGAGAGCTGTCATCATCAAGATGCCTGCTGTCATTGTGCCATCTTCTTAACCTAACGTAAGGAAAATCATATTTAGTGAACGAGGAAATTACTTTGGGTATGTATCATTCAAATCCTTAAGGATTATTGGCTAATTAGGAGCACAGTAATGTAAATTTGCCTTGTGTCAGGTTTTCAGGAACAGTAAAATAACATAATTAAGCAGTGAACAAAGTAGATCATTTAAGCTACTCTTCACT
Source organism: Strigops habroptila (assembly GCF_004027225.2). Classification (NCBI taxonomy): domain Eukaryota; kingdom Metazoa; phylum Chordata; class Aves; order Psittaciformes; family Psittacidae; genus Strigops; species Strigops habroptila. Next base: position 81,319,207 of record NC_044281.2, read on the forward strand.
GACAAATGTATATGATGTCTAAATATACGATGGGCTTCTAAACTAGTAACTAATGAGAACTGACTGTACTCACTGGAAAGTCTAAAACAATGGTTTAAAATAATAATAGAGTATGTTAGTCTAGAGTAAATAGCTATAACTCGTACTCAGTGCTACTAAGGAGAAGGAGTGTGATGTTTCCAGTCTCTCTGGCTACAAGGCCATGTCCCTGGCTGGTGGGCAGAGCTGCAGTCTGAGTAAATGCACAGACGAGGCACCTCAGATATATTCTTCCTCAGTTTAAAAGAAACTAGTGAATATGTGCAGTTGCAGCAAAACCACACGGAAATTCAGCCCAAAACCATGCAAAGTCTTTGCATATGCAATTGCATATGTGTTTGGGGGTTTTATAACCTGATTATTCTTTCTTTTCTGCCTTGGTTCATCCATCCTCCGTTTCCTGGGTGGTAACTTTGCATGACACGGAACTACCAGAGCATTGCATTACTCAGTGCATGACCTCTGCTGCACATCTCATTCAAGCAGCTCTGTCTGAAGTCAATGTCTGCAAGGTACTCTGTTACACCAGGAAAGTGCCATGAATCGTGGAGCAAAGTGACATGAGCTGGTGACAGAGATCAGCCATGTGCAGAGGATGCTTGCTTCTCCATACAGCCCCCAGCACTCCCACAACCTGGAGCTGATCAGCCCCATGCCTGAAAAAACGAAGGGTTTCCAGGACCTCACTTTCTCCCACTCATGTAATCTGTCGGCCCATTCTCTCTTACATTTTCCTTCTTTCTCATACCAACATTAATATTTCTGCGAATTACCATCATTATAATATCCAGCTGCACCCAAACCATGAAGCAATGATCTCCTATGTCTAATTTATTGTGGCCATTTTCACAACTCAGAGACTGGGAGTAGCCTTTAGGATGCAGAAAGTCATTATTCTCAGAGCTCCAGCTTGCTGTAAGGCACAGAAAAGGTATGAGATGGTGACGGAGTTGCAGAAACACCCTATGCCCTTATCTACTCAACAACACCAGACTTCATTCTAGAAGATGAGAGACACTAGATCACCTTTTTAGCAGGTAGTAAGAAAACTGCAGAAGTGCTGGCACGGATTATGGCACATGTTGCTAGCAGTGTTGTCCTAATTCAAGTCTGATGGGCACCAACACTCAAAACATCCAAGAAAAATCTACTTCCTAAACATTGCACCTCTGTTAATTTCAGGAAAATCCGACAATTAAAAATGTTCAAACTTACCATTCCTCTGACTGCAAAGACATATAATTTACTTTTGGTTTCCATACCAGAGTTTGCAATTGACATTGAATAAGTCATTTACAGGTGTCTTCTAATCAAAGAGATAATACATACAATAAGTGTTTCAGAGCAATTAAATCTTTTTTCTACAACATTAACTAAAAAAGGTTATTTTGCAGCCTCTTTGTGCTGGAATGTAACAGCACAAATACAGTGTTTTGTTATCAGTTTAAAAATTGAAACCTCTGTGCATCTTTTTTTTCCTTCTGGATTCAAGTTAAGTAAAATTGCCTTTCATGAGAAATGATGCAAATTATCAAAGACTTCTTTTTAAACAAGCCGAGAGAGTACGGTAGCAAATGTGTTCCTTCCAAAGTAATTGGAATTTCTATCTAAATTATTCTTGGACAAATTAAAAGTGCCAAATATAAGTCAATTTTTATTGGGAAGAATTCTATTACAGTTTGTAATAAAGGAACACTAAAAAAACATGCCACAAAATCCTTGGAAAAGTGGAAAGTATTTTAGGAAGAGCTCTCGGCCTCCTATGATGCTTATTAAAAACTACTTTCAATGAGGTAATTAGCAAGAAAATTGTCAAGTAAGCAAAGAAAAAAATTGCTTCTCTGACTAATCAGTACATCACAGGATTAGTTCTTTCCTCCTTTAGAGATAACATCCATCTGATGGACTTGTCACCATGGATAAAGGCTATTTTGATTTTATACTCTCTAGCTTTTAAATATTAATTTTCATGCAAAAGGAAAGTAATTTTGCAGCTAAAACCTCCACCCTCCTTTCTGGCTCCTAATTGCAGCACAGAAAAGTGCAGTTGTCACCCCAAAATGAAGTAATTTTTAGCCCTCTGTGTCTAATCGTGGTGTGAGCCAGTAAAATAAATCAGCAAGGAGTAAAAGTAAAATTTGCAATAACCCAATACTACTGCCTCATCCTCCCACATCTCAGGACATAAAACTTACTGTCAGAGGAACTCACAGCATGAGAATTAATCAAGGAACTCTTAAAATACTCCAAGCACCTTCCTTCTGATGACTAATTTGCCTTTCCTATTGCAAACTACTAATTTTTTATCTCAATCGATATGTACAAATATACCTCCCCATCAATCACTCAGGGCAAGGACAAACTTCCACTATTTATGTAATACTGACTACAAGATGAAACAAAAATTGACTACAGCAAACCTGGGCAGGCCACAACAGCACAGGAGGGAGGGAGGGAAGAGGAAAGAAGGGGTGGGAGCAAATGCAGTGGGCACCCTGGAGAGGAACAACGGGTTGGTTGGGAGCAGAAATCTTCATCGGGCAGCACACATGAAACAGAGGTGCAGGAAAATTGGGAGGTGGTAGAACAATGGGAAGAGCCAAAACGAATCTCTTTTAGAAATGACCAAAAACCAGCTCAAGAACCAGAGAAAGAAGTTCAGAATGAGCAGGAAAAAGGGAACAATAGAAATATGTCTGAAATGTAAGAAAATTGCCCAGAATTGCTCTGTGCAGCGAGGAGAGGCCAGTAGTAGTATAGGTACCACTCAGATTAAATCAAAATGGCCCCAGCAGAATCCAGGAGGCTTCTGGGATGTAGGAATCAGGGAGATTTTCTCTATCCAGTTGACAAAGAGGACTCCATGGCTGCATGAAGATCTGACACCTCTTCCTTACCAAGAAGTCACAGCAGTCATAGAGTCCAATATTTCAGATCAAGTGCAGCAGAGAAAGGAGAAGAAAATGTCAGGACAAAGCACTGGAAACACATCACATGAATTCCCAAGCACTGACTTGGAACAGAGGATGTTGAAACTTGGGTCTGCTCTTTTTCATGGTCAGGACCCACATTTTACTGACAAAAATAGACCAATGGCTTAATCACCAATCTAAAGCCACTTTTGGCATAAACTTCTCCACTAATCATTCAAAATCAAGACACATACTGACACTGTTAAGATAGAATAGAGCAGCCCAAAATAGGAGATAGCTGTGGCAAGGACCTTCTTTAACAAAGTGTTTTGGATATGCTTAGCTCTGAAGACAAAGTTGGGCTGATGGACCTTAGCAGGACTGCACCTGTGAGAAAGTCACATTATTAAGGTTATAGATGTGCTTAATTACCCCCATGAAATACGGTCCAATTTGTTAATTTAAGTGAGCAAAGTAGTAAATCATGTTAAATACTATTGCACTGTGGTGCTGCTTCTGAGCAAACTGATTTTATGTAAAATGAGATATTTAATTCCAGAGTTGAGGACTCACTCTCCCTATTCTGTGGCACTTGCACATGTTTTTGTCCCCTACCAAAATCAGATGCAGCACAATACAAAACACTTTTAAGGGTATAAACATTAACCTCCATGAGACAAGCCAGAGATATATGTACAGAGATCTCTGCTTGTTTCAAAACTAGACAACGTATTTCCCTAATCCTTCTGATGCTAATCAATTCAGTTCATTAAACCCTGACTAAGAATTTCAAATCAGAGATAAGTTTACACATATTATTAAAACAAAACAACAACAAACCCCCAAACTCACACAAGCAAGAAAATCCTCCCCACTGCATCTCTTTTCCTCTCTACCACAAAAAGGCCCAAGAGACTCTAAATTTGACTCTTGGTACTACTAGTCAGATCAGGTTTATTAATTAAGACAAGGAACTTATTGGAATTTACCTTGAAAGACCACACAAGGTACATTATTAGAATAATCTCCTTATAAAGAATAGAAACAAAGAAGAGAAGGGTAATTGCAATTCATGCAGTGTCAGAAAAGGTTATTACACCGACCCTGATACCCTACCACATCCCTCTAGCAAAACAATGCACCCCTCTCTAATCTCAAGGAATTTAATATCTGGAACAAAGAAAATAAATGTGGATCCTCTAAATATTATAACAACATAATAAATGCTTCTAAATTTGAATTATTTGAATTATATGAGTTATTTGAATTATTTGAATTTAATTATTTGTATTATTCGAATTATTTGCATGATTCTCCTACATTGCAGAACACTTCAGATCACATTGTACCTGCTAACAGCAAACCAGACAAGTGGCTTTACATCAGAATGACTGCTGCTATGGTCAAAAGGATTTTTGAATTCATTTATATTCACAGGACATCTTTTAGATTCCCCCTTTCTTTACACGAAGGGGGCCTACAGCATTTAGAATAAGCTCAGTGGGAAGAGGTGAAGGCTGGAAGTGATAGCCCATGTTTACACAACTCTGGCTAACGTCCTTGCTTTCCTTTGTTGTGTGCCAGCCCTTCGCCCATTGCTGGCGAGCATCATACCTGGTCCGAATACCCATGCTACTGAGAGCAGAAGGGGGACATATGGCAGGAAAGGAGTGCCTGTGGTCTAGAGGGTATTGCACAGCAGTTCAGGACAGTTTATATTTTAAATAAGCCTGGCTAGAATTTGCAGATGGCTGTTTCTTGCTGTAGCTCTCAAAGTGTTGTAAATTTTGTTGTTACATCTGCTGCATCGTCCTCTCTTGACAAATGTTCAAATGGAAAATAAAACCTAAATCAGCTCTCTGAAAAAAGAGAGAAAAAGCAAAGCTAAACTGGTCTAAGTCTTGGAAAATCTGAGGAAGACTGATAAATTGAACCTTTGTCCACTAATTTCCTTTTAAATGCTCAGAAGGTATAAAATCATTTTGAAAGGGAATCTTCTACTTTGGAAGGTAGTATCTCAACTCAACCTGATCTGTAGGAGCCCTGCTCAAATTCTCATTCATATACACAATATCAGGCAGCATTGTGTCTTAAGATTATTAGGCTATGCTGAATATTAATTTAGCTCTGTGCTTACAAAATGACTAACTCAATCAGTGAATTTATTGGAGACATATTTAAGAAGGGGTATTTATGGATTAGGCACAGATTTTAGAAATGAAATGGGAGACAATCTAACAAATCTATCAGGAATAAGATCAACAACTTAAAGTTTAAACCAATCATCTTGAGTATATATTTGAACTTGGATATGCAGATGTGGTGCACAAGTCCCAATGGTTCAGCAATACACTCAAAGGATCAACAGCCCTATAGACAGCTAAATTACTCGGAAAGCCAGGGAATTTATCAAACATGAATTTCAAAGTGGATTCTAGCCTGCAGGAAAAAATGGAAGTGCCCATTAATGTACATACAAAATAAATGTTGTCTGCAAGCTCATTCAACTATTTATTTTTGACATAGAACTGGCTAAAGATTTTTAATTTACATAAAAAGGTACAAAGACTGTAACCCCTTTGATGGAAGAGATGGGAATAAATATCCTGCAAAAGAGGTTTTGTTTGCTTTTTAAAGAAGCACTAACAACCTCACAGGTACAACACAAAGGAATCATTTACGCTCTTTCACATCTATTAGTGCATTATTTATAACTAACTCCAATTTGAGAATGTTAGCATTAAATATGTTCCTCACATGTAGAGGAAATTCTTACAAACTGATCATATATTATGGATGAAAATTGTAACAGCTACACTGAAACTAGTTAAAGCAGACACGTGTGAATTGAATGAACACTGAAGTACACCCTAGCCCTTGCTAAGTTAGGTGCTGCAACTAAGTATTTATTTCACTTTGGACCAAACCAACAGAAAAGAAGTTAAATTCATGTATTGTTGACAGATCATTTATCAAAAAAATTTGGTTTTAATAATGAAATATTTCACAGCCAGGATTAATAAAGAATAAAAATCATTGAATCACAGGCCTTTCAGAACCAAGATTTTGCTTTGTCTGTATAGAGGAAGAGCCTGAGCATCATTTAAATCAGAATAAATTACACAGAAATTATATATTTTAAACTTATAATTACATATTTTTAAATAAAATATATATTTCACCCATAAATGAAATGATCTTAAATCCTCCTAACTATTTTTAAGATGTGGCCTATTGCCCAACACAAACTTGGCAAAATTGGCATTCAGGCATTGAATTGCCATTCAGGAGAAACTCATTAAATACATTATAATTCATGGGATTTATACCTTTGGTCTTGTGACTCGGGGAGTTTTTTTAAAGCCCCAAACTACTCGAACCAGGTTGGTATGTCTGTCTTTCAGATTTTCTCTGAGGTTTAAATTAAGTCCTTAACTCTTTTCAGACCCAAGAACCAGATTAAGAGTACTTACTATTCTTAACAATATCAGATTTCACCCCTCATTTTTAAAGGCTTGTGACTGACAATACTGTATTTCATAAAAATCTAATGGCACATAAGCTTTTTTCATTCACATCAAAATTACTCCTTCCATTCAAATAGGATCCATTGGCAAAGACCTGCTTGAAGACCCTGCCATTGCGTTGACTAGCCTGGAGCTCACACATATGAACAATGACTAACATAAGACCTCACAAAACAGTATTTTAGCATTACCAGGTTGCTGAAATACTTTATTATTTTAAATAATTTGGCCATAACACAAATGGTGTTGCCTATTAAAGCATGCCTACATGGCCTGATGGGGTGAGGTATGGGCAGACTCAAGTGAGAGGGGGCTGGAGGCAGTGAGATCACGTCAGCACATCCCTCGTCATGGACAGCTGAGACTTCTGGCACTCGCTACAGAGGAAGTCACAGGTAAGAAACACTTTATACCTTTTCCAGTTGAAAATTTAAACCCTTATTCCAATTAAGCAACACATCTGTCACTGAAGAGTAGCCCTATTCTCCAAACTGAGTAAAAGTAGCAGCAAGGAGATGAATTCTAGCAGCTATTCTACAAACCAACCTGCGTGTGAAAACCCATATGGTGTCTGCAGACCACTTAGCATGACCTTACAAACTGCAACCACCTCTATGCAAGAGGGACTATATCTGAATTTTAGAAGATAAATCACACAGTGGACTCTCACGATTTATTAAATTTCCTTATAAACAAGAGGATGTTTGCTTGAATGTTAAAGATTTCAACATATTGGAAGACATTTGTATATACAACCTGAGATGGAGAAAAAATGCTTTATTACTTTATAATATATCGCACATAATAAATATTTGTTTAACAAAGCCTGCATGAACTTCATGCATTAATCAAAATTGACTGTGGCATGATTAACTCAAAAGTCATATTCCAAATTACAAATAAACTAATATTAACCTTGTGTGTTCATTAATAATGCAAGTTCTCAACAGTTCACAAACACAACCGATACACTTAATTGAAGAATCACATTTCTAAAATAGTAGAGTTTCAATATTCCATTCATCAGGATCCAAACTAATAAAAAGCACATTCCAGGTGCTCTCCAAATTTAAGGCCATCACTTCATTACCCTCTTGATGTGCTTGCAGAAGCACTGAAGACAAATGTGATGTTAACACAGAAATAAATGTCAATACCTGTTCTTGAGGGAGGACTTCTTTGCTTCAGAAGTCCCCACTCAGCAAAGATTTCACCTTTGGTCACCAGCTTCTGAGATACTCAATCTGGTAGTCAGTAGCCTTAAAACTGATATGATTTTTACTTAAGAATTATCACAGAATCTAACTGCAAAACAATATCAATATCGTCTCATAGTAACTTTGCATATGACCAACATAATATACGTACCAAGGGTTCAGAAATGTATTCTCCTCTTAACAAGAGCCCAAATAACCACCAAACAAAAACCCCACAAAATGAAATACAGCTCTTACTCATAAATGTGTTTAGGATAGAAGCAGGGGAGCATTTCTGCCAATCAGCACCCATCAGGGGCCACAAGCTGGGCTGGCCAGAGGGGCATCCATAGGCAGCGTGGTCCATGAGCAAGGCGAGGGCTGGCTGGCAGCTGGGAAGATGCTTTTGCTTTTTTACCTCCATAAGCCAGCATTTCTCCAATTAGGGGAATGAACTACATTGCGAACTCCTCTGAGGCTGGGTAATAAACCTGTATCAGTCCTCAAGTGGGCCAGGCTCAGAGAAACAATTTTAAATATGTTGTGTCACCAAACCACAGAGACAACCAGTGTTTCAGGGTTTTCACTGCAAATGTTCACCTCCACACTACACAAAACTTGTCTGCCCACTCGACTTTGCAGTGTGGCATGGTAAATCATGTCAATGAACAATTTTGATTGCTTTTGAGCCAAACTCTGTGGTTATTCCGTACTCGGAAGCCAAGTATTTAGCTGGTTATGAAAACCTACATGCAACCTATCGTGAACTGGTGCCTTCGTGCTTGTAAGCAGAGAGTAAGCTGATCACACCTACAAATTCAAACATTCAGCATTCACTCTCCACAAAAGAATTTGAATATTTGCTTTGAAATTAATTTTTTTCTCTTAACGAATATTCTTGACAATAAACTCTTTCATTAGAACACTGGTTTAACAACAAAAAAAGTTATTACAAAGTGAATAAGCACATTGCCAACACAAATGTGGTTTAAAATCTGAACAAATGCCCATGGAAAGTGCTTGGGTGTCAGATGCTGCCCAAGTTTTTGTCTATACACAGTTGGTCTATGCACATATATGCATATATAGGGCATTTTTTTGCATCTACCGTCTTTAATGCATTAGGAAAGTTATCGTACCCATCAGGATCCAGAATAGAGGCAGAAACACAAGCAAATGACATCCTTACTACTCCATATTTTATGCCTTGTTTTTATTTCCTTTACTTGCCTTTCAGTGTAAACAGTAGATGTTGTTATAAGAGGTCAGTTTTATATGCTGGTGCACCACTGAACTGTTTAGGTTTAAAATGACACTACTGTTTAAGACCCAGTAATTTTCAGAACATATGATTTACTGCTCTGGCACTCTATAAGCCTCATTTCATACCTCCAAGAATGAGCTAGTCAAAGTGTTAAATAAACATGAAGTGTAAGGCTTGTTTTCTTTCCAAAAGTGCAAGCACTGTGTTACTCTAATGATTAAATATTGTTTAAATATACAACTGAGTGACTAGTTTCACAGTCGATTCTTTCCCTGTGCTTCATTTTATGTATTAATTATTTTGTGTTCAGACAAAGGCTTTAATTAAGAAGCACAAAGAGTTTCTGAAGAGTGAAGAAGTAATGGTTTCATCTGCATTAAACTGATTATAAATAGTTACATTTCTGAAGAAAAAAAGGCATCAGGGAGGAAAAAAAAAAAGAAAAAATCTTAACTAAATCTGAATCCATTAGAGGTGAAAGGACTTGATCCCATCCCTCCTCCAGCCCAGGCCTCCAAAGGGCTCAGGGCAAAGCGACCCCATTTACTGATGCCCAGCAACCGTGCCCTGAGCCAAGGCATGGACAGAACCCCAAAATATGAGATTTGGAAGAGCTAACCTGTTACTGGGGGTGTGCAGAGGCACCAGTGCATCCCGCACCCCATTCTCCTGAGCCAGGATCCCTGCTCATCCCTGCCCTGCAGGGATTGCACAGCCAGCAGCTTTCAGATGAGCTTTAAAACTCAGTATATTCAGCAAACTATCATTAGCCATGATGTTCCCAAGATAAAGAAGAAATACTGTTACATCAGTGCGACCCTGTGAATCTTAAAAAAATATCACCTATGGGAACACAGCACTAAACTCAGCCCCTTGCTCCAACAAATTTTAAAAGCAATTTTAAGCAGATTAGTAAAACTTCTTAATGCAAAGTAATACAGGTCATTAAATCCTCAGAAAGGTCTCTGCCATAGCAACAACCTCATACAAAGATTAGTACAATCAGCAAGAGGAAAAACCCCAAGAGGGAAAGGTGCCCATGTGATAACTTCAGTGACACCCACCCTCCAATGAAAGCACTTGAGGCTTGTGATTTCGGTGTTTTTAAATGCAGGATTTTGAGAAAATGTATTTTTTTATGGCCATGTCAGAAAAAAACAAAGAAAAAAGGAGAGGAAGAAAGAGTGCTGAAATGTCAGGAAGAAAGAGTGCTGAAATGTCAGAAAGAAAGTAACTTTAGTTTAACTTTATTTAAGTTTATCAAGAAAACATGTTCAATGTGGGTTTTGTCATTGCAGGCCTGATAGCAAACTTACTCAAGTTTGTTAGAAGTCATTCCACTGACTATAAAGCACTTGGCATCAAAGCCTGTTTCTGGAAATTAACATCAGTCATTTAAAGTCATAGTACATTACAGACCTATGTTCGCAGTGACTTCAAGTCCCTCATCTAAGCCCCATTCCCATGCTTATTAATTTGCCAGACCTCATCTCAGACTGAAAAACCACCTTCCTGGATGATGCCTTTGACAGACTGAATTTATTGGAGGTTTTGCCTTTTGCATCGATCAGTGGAGCTTCCAACCAGGGTGGCTCCCTGTTGCCAGGAACTAATGATGGGCATGTGGAATGGAGCTGCTGGGCTGCCTCTGCTGCAGTACAGCACCAGCCACCTCTGCACCAGGAAGATGCTGAAGATGTTCAATGAAAAACTTTCCAGAGTGGAAAGCAGGACTCTTGCCAAGCACCTTTGCAAACTTTGTGCCTGCTCTGCCTCTAACAAGAGGTGAGTTACAGCAGAAAGCTTCATGGTTTGCATTACACACAGATTACTAGTGATTCCTTACCTATCCCACATTGCCACAAGGTGTGTGTGCCAATTGTGCGCACTTGACCAAATGTAGGGTGTGGCATCTGTGAAGGTAGGACTGCAACATCTACAGCAGTTCATCTTCCTCAGTCTTCTGTCTTGGTGGTATTAAATCAGACCCTTAATGACTTTTTAATGTAGGGTTAAATCAAACCCTTAACATTAACTGTATCTAGGGATTAAATCAGACCCTTAAGGTCTAGTGGGAGATGTCCCTGCCCATGGCAGGGGGGTTGGAACTAGGTGATCTTAAGGTCCCTCCCATTCTATGATTCTGATTCTATGATTTGAATGTAGGGGTTAAATCAGACCCTTAACATCATTTGAATGTAGGGCTTTCTGCAGTTTAACACAGCTCTATCTTTTACTAACAGTCACATCCTCCAGCTCTGACACTACTGAAGATAGAAGATCTGTAGGGAAATGTAGAATCAAGAGCCATAAGACACAGGGTTACAGTTCATGAGAATTTGCAATTTAAGTATACGATGACTGAAAAAGATGTAGGTGTCTGGTGAAAGGTATCTTTTATCCAATCCATTTGCAGAGTGGTTAATTAAAGCCACCAACAGCCTGAAAAAAAAGCGTGTAAAACACAATTATCAAGTGAGCGCTTCCTTATGGTAATGCGATTTATAACCCACAGCATTCCCCAACTGCTAAAAACAAATAGATAAATAAATGGATAAATGAATAGATAAATAAATAAATTACTAGATAAATAAATAAACGAATAGATAAATAAATAAATTACTAGATAAATAAATAAATGAATAGATAAATAAATAAATAACAAAAAGTGGGACTTTTTCTTTTAGCCACGGCAAGTGTGCCAGAGCACATGCACATGCTGACAGCTCAAGGTGGTGAGATCTCCAGGGGTGCAAAACACTTTCCCAAGAGAAGTGCAGATAATTACATACAAGAAAAATAGGGAAAATTCAGATCAATAAGTTATTCACTGTTTTCCATGGTGTTAGGAGTTTTCTATGAAATCATCAGGAAAATAGCAGAGAATATTCCCATCAAACCTTCCTTTTTTTCAGTAAGCAACACCTGAAAAATATATGGGAGAAAACTGCACCATAGGATGCACAGAGTGCTGGAGATATTATCCCGTGCTGGAAAAATATTGGACGGAAGTTTTAAGTGCCCTACCCAATGCAATAAAAATCCCAATACAGTACATTCTAAACTTTGTATTCTTCATTTAACAAAAGACAGTGCCACAGATAAGTATCAGAACAGATTTGTTAATGCTGCACTATTGGCAGCTAAAAACAGATCACTGTAGAGTGGAAGACTGAACAACTGCCAGCTGGTAATAAATGGATGGCTCAGCCTAAGGATTTACTGCCAATGGAGGGGGAAAGGAGAGCTATGTGAACAGAAATAAACTGAGAGAATTGAAGAAAACACAAAATTTCTTGCAGGCTTCCTTCAAGATACAAATTGGTTGGCAACAGCCAGGGGAAAAAAGGAGAAACCCCTAATAATGTGAAGAAAGCTGCTGGGCTCCTTCTCTGCCCAGACCAGCATGCTGCAGCCATGCCCAAAGGCAAGTTTTCCCCCAAAATAATAAAAAATTAGAATGAAATCTTATTTTCAGATAACATTTGCTTAAACTACATATGCCCAAGCAGAGAGACAGCTGTTCTGTCTTGTTCATCACAGGCAGAGGTGTTCAAACAAACAGGCACGCAAGACGATGGGCTGACTCAGAGAGACATCAACACTCCTGGGCTAGTCCTTCGGGTTTACGCTCCTGGTGTCCTTTCAGGCCTTGAGCTCCAAGGTTTTTATTGGATTTAAGGACATCTTCAACCGTTCAAAAGGCTCACATTTTTGCTGGCAGTGAAAGAGTCCCTTGAGATGAACTGAGGTCCTACCGTTGCATGACAGCATCTTTAAAAAGGGGGTTGCGAACCATAGAATCCTAGAATGGTTTGGGTTGGAAGGGACCTTAAAGATCATCTAGTTCCACTCCTACCCTGATGACTGTGGAGCCATCCTCTTCAGCACAGCTGCACTTTCCCAGCCAACCCAAAGTATCCCTAAAGTCATCTTACCTACCACCTCTCCTTTACCTGCTCTGTCCTGCCCCACATCACCCATCAGCACACCCCTTCCTTTTACCACCCCTTCTTGGATGCAGATGGTGGGGTGTTTACAGGTGCTTGCTGCCCCATACATTTCCAAGGTGATGTGCATCACTTTGGCACAACACACAGATGAAATGTAGGGCACAGAAAAGGTCTATCTATCTCAGCTATGTTAATGGCTTTAATGTTCATTTGGGTGTAGTTCTACTGTTTGTTGCCCTTGATCACTGTTTTCTCCTTCCTTTAGAACAAGGCTATTGTTCCTTATTTGTTATTAACTCCACCTTTGCTGTGCTTTGTTCTCTGTGGCCTGTTTCTATAAAGTGCCCAGTGAAAAAGCAGAGATTGGGTTAATCCTGAACTCAAACCTGTCTGTGCAAGTTTTCTGATTTTTAGGCCTTGGAGGAGAAAGGGTCACTTCTTAGTTTTGTTGGTTTATGAGTGTGTAGTTAATCTGCTTAGACAAGAGACCAGCACAGAGGTAATGTGAGCTTTTGAAAGAAGAGTCTCTTGTGGCTATGAAAAAACTTTGACTTGGCAATATCTGTCTGTCTTCAGCCAAAGACAGAATAAACCTTCCTTATTTTCTTGGTGTAACTTATAAACCTGTTACAGTTTTTGCATTAAAATCTTCCTATACAAAGGAGATGTCCATTTTTGATATTTTATTCATAAGATCCCTCAAGGTGTCATTGAAATTCTTGCAGTCTTTCATCAGCGTGATCCACTCTTGGAGAGTACACCTGCACAGGAGATGAAATGGCTGTCCTCGGAGAATAATGGCAGCCATCCTGATATTAATTTGGTTCCAAGTAATTATCAAATTCATATCTTCCAGTTTGCTGGGGAACTTTTTCTTCCTTTTGATTTTTTTTTCTATATAGAGTTAGCAGGGCTTGTTAGTGCTGCTTCAGACCCTCCGTGCAGACTGGTCGTCTTCACTGGGACTTCAGTTCACATTGGAACCTTTAACCATCACAGACTGCTGTACAGCTGTCTGTCTTGTCCTGAAATTTTTACTGTATGGTATGTGAAGATCAATAATGTGTCACACAAATTTGTACCTGATAGGTCTAGTTAATAACGCTCTAGGAAAATAAGATGCCTTATATCAACTGTATGCTGGTGTTGCTCTTCTGATTACACCCCTCTGTACACGCATGGAACATCAGGTGCAGGTTTGCATTGTCTTTTCTCCAGACCATTTAGATACTTTCCCTAAAATAATATTGAAAACTACAGTTGGATATGCCCACAAATCTAGATTGCACTATGAACAGCAACAAGTGACATCTCTGCTGGGGACAAATCCCTCTAGACCAGGTTGCTCCAAGTTGTCCTTGAACACTGCCAGGGATGGGGCAGCCACAATTCCCGTGATACTTTTGAAATTATCATCTGCCACCACTTTTCATAAGGTTTTAAGCTCTGTCACTTTGAAGAGTGGGCAGGGGGGAAGAGAAGATCAGAAGGGTTGGATCAAGAGCAGAGCAATTCCCATGAAGCATCCCATCCTGGCATAGCCCGCACTGCCAGAGCAGGACATGCACCACCACCAGTGGTTGGTGCTTCAAGAGAGCACTCTGGAAGCAAGTACAGACCGTATGGCTGATGGCAGGGCTCTTCTACATCATCTCTGTGGAGAAGAGAAGGCTCAGGGGGGACCTTATTGCTCTCTACAACTGCCTGAGAGGAGGATGGAGCCAGGAGGGGGCTGGTCTCTGCTCCCAAAGAACAAGGGATGAGACAAGAGGAAATGGCCTCAAGCTGCACCAGGGGAGGTTTAGATGGAGATGAGGAACAATTCCTTCCCCAGAGGGTGCTCAGGCATTGGAACAGGCTGCCCAGGGCAGTGGTGGAGTCACCGCCCCTGGAAGTGTTCACACACTGTGTAGACAAGGCCCTCAGTGACATGGGTTAGTGGTGGCCTTGGCAGTGCTGGGAACAGTTGGACTTGATCTTGAAGGTGTCTTCCAACCTACTTGAATCTATGATTTTACGATTGTCTGATCTCAGGACATGCAGGTGCCTGGGATGATGGCAAGGAAAGGGAAAGCCAAACAAGGATGTCACTGGATGGAGAAAGAAGCAGAAAGTTAGTGGTGTGATGCACAGTTGCCCCCACAGTCTCTCATAAAGCAGATCAGAAAGGGTAAGAGCTGACCTGTTGTCATTATAGCTTATTGCTTTTAATTTTCATTTCATGGATAACATCACCTTTTCTCTACCCGTATAAGTACACCACTAAGACCCCATGTACTGTGTGACATGCCGAGCCTCTTCCTTCACCCTCCTCATCGAGGAGGCTCACGCAGGCATTGCAGCAGGGCAGCACACTGCTGGGACCGCAGCGTGGCACATGTATGTGTTTGCCTGCTCATCTGCATGGCAGCAGTTTGCGTTGCGTGAGCTGTTTAGGTTCAAGGGTGTTTCACTAGCACAGCTTATTGGGGACTGCATTTTCTCCAGGGTACAAGCCAAGCTCTACATCAAAGCCTGATTGAGCAGAAAATATGTGCTAATGTTCACAGCAGTACTCTATTATAGTATAAGTATGCTTGTAAATATTCACTACATGTTATTACGCCATTTGAACCAAGAATATTGCAGGGTTAAAGGTCGGCCCTAATGCTCTCTCAGGAGGCAGCAGTTTTGAATATAACCAAATGGGATAATGGTCAGGAATACCCAGAGGGGGCAATGTAGCACATCGTAAAGAATTGTGCTGTGAGTTTTAAGTTTTCAGGACAACAAAGATGCCAACGAGATGGCTCATAAGCAGTCATTATTAATGGAATGACAAGGGTAATGTTAAGCAGGATGTCTTTACTATAATAAATCTTGTCCCTGTGCCATTAGTAGTCCTTACAACTGCAAATAGCAGTTAGGTTATAACCTAACATGGCAGAATTTTATCCTCTCAATCTCTAATGTATTTTATAATGCTGTTAAAGTCAGGAATAGCAACTGTTTAAGCTCACTTAATCTGTGAGAAGTTTAAACACGAATTTTAAATGCGAAATCTGCTTTGATAGTAGTTTCTCTTAATTAAATAGATGAAGTAGCTCTTTCTAAGCATACACTGGGCTGTACTAGAGGGTCTGGGGAACACTGTTGAATTTAAAACATTAAATATTTTCCTTCAGATGTAAATCTTGCATTCTAAAAAAGAGACAGTTTTTTATTTTCATTTAAAAGGCTATTTCTAGATTCATTTGTGATTTTTTTCTGTTGTTACAATACATCAATTGTCCAGTCTGGAAATAAAATACTTCTTTTTTTTCTAGAAACAAACTCTTTGGGGCAAAAAAGAGTTCTTCTCTTCTCACCAAATTCTGCTCCCAATACGGCAAAGCATATCAACAACTCTCTTCATAAAAATGGCATTATTCCAGATTGACATTTTGTGATCATTCAGAGTTTGCTCCAAAGACAATATATTACTTTCAAAATCTTTCTTCAAGTCTTAGTGAAAGTAGTAATACAATTTTAAAGAACAAATAAATAAATAAATGGAATGGTATTACAGAAGAGCAATTATTCATCTTTAATGTATCAAATTTGGCTATGTTAAATGCATCCTGAATCTTAGCTAACTGTTTTATAAATATTTAAAGAGCTCTACTGCTAGCTATCCATTTCACCTCTTTGTTTTTCTTCTACTGATCTTCCAAAAATAGCTGTGGATATCACTAGTTCAATCAAGTCTGTGTAATAGTGTGGCAGAGCCGTCGTTGCATCTTGATAGATTGGATCCAGAGTATTAATCAGGAGTCAGCAGAGTATTGGCTAATATGATTAGGACCACCTCCAACCATCTTCAAACATCCTTCTTGACCACCTTTCTTTCCTGAAAGTTGCCAGAAAGCCCACTGAACTTCTAAGTGAAATTTGAAAATTAGCAAAATGAAGGAATCTTAATGGCTTCTGTGCACCCTTGCAAAAAAACCCCATGATATTTGGGATGTATTTTACCTGGAAAGAAAAGATCTGAGAGAATAAATAAACCTAAATTGCCTGGCCCCTGCCTTGTCCAGATGATTATTCTCCCAGTCCCTGCTGGCACTGCCACAACCTACCAGATGCTGCTCCCCAAAGCTGCCTTCTCTATCTGCCCAAGACCCTAATCTCCACCTGTCAATGGTGGCATCCTTCTGTGCAGAAGAGCAGTCAAATTTGGCTCTAATCCTTCAAAAACACTGACACCAACTCTACCACAGATTAATACTCCCAAGAATTCTTCTAAGTACTGTTCAAGTCTGTAGTATTGGACTTCTTGGTCTTTTGAATAGAGAAGGTTTATGTTTTATTATCTGAGTTTCATTTTCAATGCTTTTTCATATTTAACAATTCTAAATTTGACATAGAGATTGTATTCCCCCAGATTAAAGCCAAGAATAGTTCCCTTTAATTTTCACACAGGACATGTAAACAGCAACTTTTATACTATCTTGTAGATCTGTTTTCTCAATGGGAAAATGAGATACAGATCATAGGTGACTAACCCTGCATCACTTCATGGTGATAATGAAACCAGACCTCCAGAGTGCAAGCCCACTGCTTAATTCATTGGGGCACCCTGCCAAACTGCACTTTGAGCTGTTGGGAATGAAATCACCTTTCCTTGCTTCAGTTGGGGTTTGGGGAGGATGTTTGAAAAAATGTGCTGAAACCAGACTGATCCAAATTGGCCACCGGTGCTTTAAAGGTCCACCAACCCTGCTCGAATCTGGTGAGAAGAATAGATGCCTAATGGAGATCATTTGCTTTTCTTTGACATTTTAATGCAGCTCTCTTGATTTTCCCTTCTGTGAATAGCAGTAAAACACGAGAGGGCTGTTGAAAGAGCAAATAATTTGGAAAATTGGTAGTTTTCCTAGAATCATAGAATAGTTTGGGTTGGAAGGGACCTGCAAAGGTCATCTCATCCAACCTCTCTGCAATGAGCAGAAACATCTTCATTTTGAACACTCAGGTACTGGATACACCTGCATACTCTGAAGTCCACTTTACAGCCCACTGCAATCAAGCAGCCATGGACTCCACAGCTGGTGCTGGAGCTGGCTGAATTCTGCAGTATCATCCAGAACAGGACAGTGTGTTATCATTCTAATATACTCCACCTTCATCTTTGCAAACCCATTAATACTCTGATTGGACTTAAATGAACCTCTTAAACAGAGGGACATCACTGGGCAGATATCCTGATCTTATCAGAGGATGGGCACTCACAGAGCCTTTGGTCTATCCCAGCTCAGCTTTGGCTCTGTGGAAAGACTGTGCAGAGGGAGTCACTCAATATCCAGACATGTCATAAACTCAGTACCTAAGGAAAGCTCTGGTCCCACAGGGCACAATATTAATATTTTGGCATGCAAAGGATTTAAGTAGCCAAGTGCAATGCATGAAATCCATCATGGGTAAAGAACTAGCTTAAACTGGAGGTTTTGATAGCCCTAATGTCCGAGAGAATCACCTTTCCTCAGCAATCACTATGCCAGGATTGTTTCATACCTTCCACTGTAGAAAAGCTTCCTTGTGATCTTTGTTTTTAGAAACTCAAAGAACAGCAAGCTGTTAACAGCCTACTTCTTCACCCAGCTTTTGGACACTTCATGGGGCACCTCTTCACCCCACTCTTGGTCAACTGGGATAGCAGAGTAGGACCACGATCCTGGGTGAGTGACCAGGGCCCGGCAAAGCCTCAGGAGCTCATTCAGGCTCAGCTGCATGAGCTGCTGCCCTCCCTCCTCATCCAAGACCCAAATATGTGACCCAGATCCTCCCTGTCCTCTCGTGCCAGGAGACCTCCCCCAGGTGACAACATGAACTTTCCTTCACAGCAAAAGAAGGCCAAGTTATTATTCTGAAAGCTTTGGATTCAAACCCCGAGAATATATCAGGGCATTTATAGAATGCAATTTGTAGGATTTTGTATGTTTTAAAGAAGGATGCACACAAATAGCACCAGCTCCACACCATTCTTGAGATACCCAAGTCGAGCTCTTACGAGCAATATTCATTCCATGGACATACTACAAAAGCACATCAGGAGTTTGACAAAAGCAGCAAATAAAGGAATTCGGTCACCTCAGAAGTGATTTCCAGAAGACCCCAGCATTCCCTGGGGTTTCTCTCTGCTGTCACCCTGCCCAGCACCTCTCTCACATTGTTGTTGCCCCCATTCCATGCCGTGGAGCCGACGGCACGTGTTGCACAGCAGGAGCGGGCAGAGCAGTGGTGAGATGCAGGCAGGAGACGAAGCAGCACCGCGGATCCGCTTTTCCCACCCAAATGCAAAGCAGAGCACGGAGTGCTCAAGAGGTCTGCTCTCTGGTGAGGTTCAACATTAAGATGTGACAAGCTCCTTATATACAAGAGGATAAATGATATGCAAAGTCCATACTCTTTGTTCTGACAAGTGTCCAGAGGGAAAATTCTTGAGATAAAGCTGTAGCTTTCTAAGGCACAAGGGTAGGGTGGGCAGAATGAAGATTTTATCAAAGAAGTTGAGCATTGAAACACTGAAAAACATCACATTGCCTTCTTCCTGCAACTTCCCACCCCCCTCAGTATGCCCTTACCTCCCACCTAGCCATCTGGCATTACTGAGCATCACCCTAGCCCATTGAAAGAGTGGTTTTTACCTTTTATTAATACATATATGAAGCGATCACCACATAAAAAGTCTGGTTTTTTCCCTCTGAGGAAAGACTAAAGAGCTGCTACTATACCTGCCTGGCCCTGGTCTCACATGGAAAGACCCTTCTGTGTTTCTGAGTGACCGGTGATGGGGCAGACACCTCTCTGAAATCCCAGGAAGAGACACTGAGCTCATATGGACACCCATTTTTCCTCTCTATTTCAAGTAAGACATAGAGTGAGAGGCAGAAAATAACAGCCAAATTCAAGAAAATGGCTAAATAGAGGCTGGAGATGTCCATCCGGGGTGTCGGCTTGGATAAGCCCTGGATAGTGCCCATCCAGAAAAGACACTGATGCAGCTTTTTCCCTGCTGTGTTTTAGCACCATGATCCCTTTATATCTAGTTTTGTCCCAGTGATGGTAAGTCCAAAGAAGCCTTTCCATACATGATGTGAAGGCTACAAGTTCCCACTGCCAAACTGGTAGCACTTTTGGCATGCCAGAAGGCGGCAGTTATCCTATTGAAGCAAATGTGGGCATGCTTGAGTTAAATCTAGAAATCTGTAAGATTTCCGTTGCATTTAATATAAAAGATTGTTGTAGCAGGCAAGAGATATATTCAGATAAAAAAGAAGCAAACTGTTGATTAAAAGCTCAGTGTGGCTCTTATGTAAATATGACATAAACATTAAAATTCACCCTTAACTATGTTTACCTCAAAACTGTAGAGCTCATCAATTATTAGACATTGTTTTAATGCACAGGGTATGCCCCCATAATATGGCAATAAGTCCCAAAGACTTATGTAAAATATCTCTTTTTTAATCATGTCTAGTTTCATAGACAAAAGTAATCACTAAAAAGCCAGTGGCTACAAAAACTGCAAATAAAATGAACCTTTAAAAGCTAATGACTTAAGGGTGATTTTACAGACACATAAAGTATGTTAGGGGCTTACACTATTTGTCATTAACACATATTTTGAAAGCTTGGCTAATATAATGTGACACAAAATTAGTCAAACACAATTCATGCAATATTGTTTAATTTTACTCCTCATTTAACTTGGTTTTAAGCAAAATCATTATGTCACATGATAACATTCACTTGAACAAGAAATATTTTATAATGGTGCCTGCGTTTAGAAATGAGTTATTATGAGCTACATGCTGAACACATTCTTAACTATGAAAACTATAAAGCTAATAGCTTCATCATATTTTGACAACATCTACATACTTTATGCATTATTTACAAGAAAGATATAAAATGAAACTACTGAATATCTTACACCATACTTCACAGTCATAGTTAACTGGTTAAAAATATAACACATTCATCTTCCGGTGGCTTTGGATTTGCATAGGAATATTTGCATACCATGTTGCAATGTGCTCTTAATGTAAAATTTAACCTTTGTGCTTTCTCTCTGATGTGTAAGGTATACTCATTAAGTTAAAAATAATGGTAAAAATAAGTCTGCTGGTGATATACATTCCATGAATGATTCCCTTGAGTGGTGAGGAAAGGTAAAATGTGGGTGGGAAAATGTTTAATTGAATTAACTCCTCATTTCCTATATTTTTAGTTCAAATTTCACTGGCAGAGCAGTTTGAGTGGTATTTGTCAACCACACAAACTGCACAAGTTTTTTACCTTCAGTGCTGAGGCTCTTAGTGTGTGAAAAGGTGCATTTCTAAGTGCAGGCAGAGGTTTGAATGCCTGATGTCTTTTAATTGCATGGCTGTTTGCTGAGCATTGGGACTCAACGTGGAGCACATGTCTTGGGCCAGTGACAGGGGAAGGGTTTGCTGTGGTTCAACCTTCAGACAAGAGTTCATAGCTCCTGAATTTGCTCCAGTTTTAGACAACTCGAAAGCCCATAATGCCAATTTTTCCCCTCCAGACAAGGTTAGTTCTAAATAACTCCTAAAAGAAACAACCTTATTTTTGGCCGCTTCTCACTTTGGTGATGCTTTTAAAGCAAAGCATATTAATATTACAGACGCAAAGCGTACTGATATTACAGACCAGAAGAGTGTATGATCCACCAGAGCTTTGTTTCATACTCTGAGAAAACACGGACGAATCTGCTGAACGCTACATGGCAGTTTTGCAGCTTAATGGCTCCCAAGCAAATAACAGCGGCACCTTCTATTTCCTTCTCCAAAACATCCATCCCTGCAACGCTACTTCTGTTACTGACTGCTGCCTTCTTCCCTATTCCAAAATGAAAAACCCCCTTTGTGTGAAGCAATTCTGCATGACTTGCTTACGTGTGGTAATTGGGCCATTATTTTCTTCCTTTTTTAGGGCAGATCTCACGTTGGCGTTTCTCTGTGCTGACCCACCGACGACCTCCGCCATTGACCTCAAAGGACTACTTTCTCTTTTGGTAAGAGATAATTCAGTCTCCCTGGTATGCCTCCTGGGCACAGTCAAAATTATGTCTGGTGATTCTGCAGTGTGGACTACTGTCTGCTAAGGACTGAGCTAATACCACAACGTTCAATTAATTCAGGACCTCGGGATGGCCTTGAACTGCCCTTCCCTACAGGGAACAGCTCCCACTACGCAGCCGCCCTGTCCCCATAGAGCCCTCACCTCTAATAAACACCACTCTTTGAACATGTAGGAGCATTGGGAGGATATGTAAATGCATTAATTTTTCATAAAGGCGGTTAGTTAGTGCCCGGTACCCACCGTTGGCTCTGTAGTGATGTGGGATGCATGGACACTGGGTAGCGATCCTTTGCCAACACTGAGAAGAAGATTGTACACCCCCAGAAAGTTTTAAATAAATAGCAATAAGCTAAATTTTCCAGCAAAGAGCCAGGGCAGGAATTCAGTATTGGACTTTTACTTATTTACTGCCTCATCCAGAGCTGCTGGTGATGGTTCTTGTAAAGATCCTCAGCGAGGTAAATAAAAGAGCAGAGCCCCAGCAACTGCCTGTTATTACAGCACCGAGCGGAGGTGTACAGAGCGGGAAATAACTCTCCCAGGGATAAATTACATGTGATGAGGGCCAAAAGAATACAGCTCCTATTTCAGGAAGTCTTCCAGGCAAAAGCAGAGATTTGGCAGTTTTAGCGTTCCTTTCAAGACAATACACGTACACCAAAAACATTACTCTTCACAGAGTACCCCAGAGGCCTTTCCAATCATCTGGATGCTCGCAGTTATTCCATTCCCTCAAATTCAACACAGATCTTCTTTATTAATTTTAATTTGTCATCAATAACCTGACAGGCTCTCTTTCGGCAAGAAATACTGTATTAACTGTTTCACTCACTGTGGCAGCTATTAAAAATGTGATAATGATTAGCAGTAATGAGGTCAAATAGAATAATGTGAGTATAAGTTGCTACCAGCGAAATATATAACACAAGAGGATTTATTATGTTCACTTGCTGAAATGTAATTTAAAAACAGGATATTACCACCTGCTATGCTGGCTCATAGGGTTATCCAGATCATTTAAGCATTTCCTGCTAATATGTTTATTTGCTTCTGGCAGATATTACCACTACTGTATTTCAAATAACTACACTTAAAACAAAGTTAATTGTTCCTATCTACTTCATATAAATATGATTATGTAAAGCAATGATTAGATGACTAGATGGTAGACAAAGTTATTTGAGCATCAGTAGCACTTAGGAAAGAAAGGATGCAATAACACTGAGAGTTGTGGGCAATAAATCAGGTATGGGAGAAGCAGATCTCCAGTGAAGAAACTTTGTGTGGGTACTAAAGGGAGATGGGTAAGTACTGTAAGACTACTGCTCTTCCAGAAGAGAGAGACAAGAGATTTTAAACATCAGGGCAAATCAAGTGAAACATTAAGACTTGATCAATATGAGAACCCAATAGATAATCTCATTACTCACCTGTATTCTCTTAGAAAGATTTTGGATTTTGACGTTGTCATATTACTTCTCAATTTGTCAATCTAAACAGATTAATCCTTGCTTTTCACTGCAGTGACACACAGCAATTCGATGTAGATCTGGATGAAAACGCAGGTATGCTTGAGCTGCAAAAGCTTTTCCAGATTGGGAAGATGAGAGTTTAATACTGAATAAAAGCTCATTCTCATCTGGTTGAACTTTAATTTTGAGCAAAGACTATGGAGTGAGGCCAAAGCAGTGCTGCTGCTTGCACTGTTTTAAATCCCCTGAACTAAGCCAGAACTTAAACCTCTGCAATGTAAAGCACGATTTAGCCATCAGCACTGAGACTCTTGCACCCTGGGAAGACAAAACTGATGTGATGCTAGAGAAAGGAGATAGCAAGAGGATTGCTTCTTTGGGGATATAACCAATAGCCATGTGACCTCCCCAGCTAATTCCTCCTCAACCAGGTTGGAAGGACTTGATTTTTGGAAAATATTAGTCAGCATTTTTACACTCTGCTGTCATTGCCTTGCATTTGGCTTTTCAATAAAATTTGCCATATAAATAATAGAACAGTGACAAATGAGCAAAAGCAGTTGTATAAAGGATGTGTACAAGAATGGACGTTGTAAGTCAAGGCAAAATGCAAGTCACAAAAAGACATTTCAAAAACAAAAAACTATGCATGTGTACTTATTTATCCTATTTAAATCAGTTTTTAATCTCTCCTATGTTTTTTCATGTTATCTTACATTTACCTGTTGAACAAATTCATATATAAAGTAGGAGTTATTGAGATTTAGATAACCTTTGCTTTTTAAAAAGCTCATTTCAATGGATAGTGCTTTATTCCTAGCAAAGAAAGAGCAGGCTGGAGTTTGAAGGCAACTATGAACACAAAGCCCTGAGTTGTAATTAATTATAAGGTAAAGATTTTCTCCACCTGCATTTTTCCAAACAGCACCAACAGTGTCACTCTCCATCTCCGTTGAAAAAACAAGACAGGTAAAGATTATAAAGAAGAGACACTATATTTTCATATTGATTAAATGGCAGTCCGCTACATGCAAAAGAGGTGGAACAGGAATGTTGGGAGAAATTTCCTCCTACCACAGGGAACAGGAGCTTTATCTACCTTTTTTGTCATCTTCTTTCCAACTCCAGCAATGAAAGCTGAGAGTCCTAAGACCACAGGAAGCCCTAGAAACCAGGAGGTTTGTTCCCAGCAGAATCACTACCATGCAACAACAATGCAAACCTCCCCCAACATGTGATTTCTGCCCTGTAACTAATGCAGAGGGCAAGGCTCAGCCCAGAGACCCTCAGCTGGTGTTCACTGCTAATTATTGGCTGGGGTAATTGGGCTGCTGGAAGACTTTCCCCATGCAAAGTCAGTGTTAAGAGATTAGAACTGAGCTTGCACCATCTCTTTCCTGAGTTTGGTTTTGTGCTTCTCAGGAAAAGAGAAGAAGAGAGGAGAAAAAGAAAAGAAGAAAGTAAAGGAAAAAGGCAAGTAAAGGAAAAAGTAAAGGAAAAAGGAGAGTAAAGGAAAAAGTAAAGAGGAAAGGAAAGGAAAGGCAAGGCACTGGAAAGGAAAGGAAAAGCAAAAAAGGAGAGGAGAGGAGGGTAATGAAAGGAAAGAAAAAAGGAAAAGAAATGAAGAAAGAAAGAAACAGGGAAAGAGAAAGAAAGAAGAAGAAAGGAAGAAAGAAAGGAAGAAAGAAGGAAGAATGAAAGAAAGGAAGGAAGGAAGAAAGAAGAAAGAAAGAAAGAAAATAGAAAGAAAGAAAGAAAATAGAAAGAAAGAGAAAAAAATAGAACGAGCAAGAGGGAGGGAGATAGAGTAGATCAGGGCTGTTCAAAAGTCAAGTGATTGATAACACGGAGTAGGGAAGGGCAGAGGGACAAATAAGGCGGTGACTGTGAAGCATCCCGTGTGCCATATGTTGCGAGGGCAATTCCAGGAGCGTGGCTTTCTCGTGGCAAAACCAATCACCGCCGCCGTGTCACAAGGAGAGGTCATTAGGGGCCGCCTAACGCGCGGAACCATACCCAGGTACCCGTCAGACCCCTGCATTTGTGCTGCTGCTCTGATGTAACACCACCGCTGACTTTACATATCAGCTAAATTTGAATTGATGATAGGTACAGTGTTTGTAATCCTACATCAAGCGGCGCTTGTGTCTGGCATTTATTTGTGCTATTGCTTTGGCAGCTTCTTCCAGAGCCTCCTCTCATCTGACATGTCAGGTCTACAATCAAAGAGGAATAGTGAATTCACTTTTACAGTTAGGCAAGCTGAATGCTATTACCCATGTATTTGTCACCAACCTGCAGATCCCAGCCTCTAATCTGCCATCTGGATGGATGCTACAAAGTTAAGAGCCAGGGACATGCATTTCTCAGTAACTACCTGCTGTCAGCTATTATTTTAAGGATCCTGTGATTTTCTTTTATTTTGACTAGAAAAAACAAGGCAGCTGCAGTAATAAAAAGGCATATCAACTAGTCACTTTCTGGCAGATTTGTCACTGGTGTGGATACAGTAGTGGTATTTTTTGTTAGCAAATGTATACAGTGGAATATAATATTGTAAATCTGCAGCGCGTTCTTCACAAAGGGAAAAAAAATCCTTTTTAGAACCTTGTATACCAGTCAGAGAAATAAAAAATGAAAACCTGTTTGTTTTCACCTCATTGTGCACATGCATTATATTTTTCTTTTACAATATTGTCCATTGTGTGCAACACACTTTGTAAATACTGTGTTTGAGTTTAAAAATTGCTATTGTCCTCCCATTTTAGTGCAGTTCTGATGGCTGCATGCTCAGTTACTGTCCAAGTCCTGGGCTGTAAATATTTGCTGAGAAGAATCAGAGGTTTTATGTTTGAAGAATCTGGAGAATAAGATTAACTTTTCAATTAACAATTGAACAATTAACAATTTTTGAATTAATTTATTATCACAATGCTTTGAAAAAACACAGACAAGAAACGCAATGATGGAAAACTACACTGGACCAAATTAATCCCTTGTGTGACTCTATTTCAGTCAACATTGTTACATCAGGATAAAATGATAATTAATTGTTATTAATATGAGTATGAAGCAACTGATGAGAATAGTACAAGAGAGCAAAAAAAAAAAATAAAAATGCAAACCCAGTTCAGCTCTTGTTGAAGAAAAAGAACAAACTGTTCTACTTTCAAACACGTCATTTTAGATGATAAAGGAATTGTTTTGCTTTTGCATTTTCCTTTTCAAAAGTTCTTTGATAAGATCCTACTGTAGTTCTCAGTCTACTCGTGGATTAAATAGTCAAAGAAGTTCTTGTGTGATGTCTTTAGGACATGGAAACCCAATTCCAGGGGCCTGGTGGGATATCCTCACACTGCTGTGGACATGTGTATGGCCGCATCCCATGCACAGCCCCGTTACAACCCATTGTGCCCAGAGCCTTGTGCAAGGACCACATACTCTGGTTTTGCAGAGCAAAATGGTGCTTTGGCCCTAAACCCCAGGAATATTGCAGCAAATTCACCAGCCCAGCCCATGAACAAATGCTTTACCTGGTTACCATGTCCTCCATCCCACCCCAAATGCAGACATCTCCTTTGGTGCATACACACTCCCTTTGCCATGAGCTTATCCTGGTGCCTATGCTGGAGGTGGTGGAGATCATGAACACTGCCAACATCCACCTTCCAGATCCGCAATGCCTCATTGTCCATGGGGCTACTGCAACCAGAACCAAGTTCAGCAAGCAGTGCTGTGGCTTTAGGTAGGATGCTTCACTGAAGTGAAAAAGGGAAAATTGTAACTCAATATTTAAAGTCCTACTGAAATATGTAACGTGCCAGCTGACCTATGCACAGATAATCCACTTGATCCATGTTTTTCCCTACTCTGAGTTTCCCCAAAACATTTCTTCTTTTGATGAATATTAAATTCCAGAGACTCCCAGCAAGGGGAAGATGGGGATGTGGGAAGGGACTCTCAGGGACCCTCATTCATCATCACTGTGATCTCCAGCGAGCTGGTGATGGGTTCAAAACCTACTTCTGTGTCAGTTAAGGCCAATTTTGACTTCCCGCTGTTCTTTTTTCCTGAAGAAAAGCTTTTTGAAGAGCTTGAGTGGAGGAACTGATTTCTCGCTTACGGCTGATGAGTTCTCACTAATGATCAGAGAGTGCTGCGTACTTTGGGATTTGATTTTGGTAAACATGCACAATTTAGATGTTTATTCAAAGCATTCAAATCTCATCAGTCTCTGAGATGGCTATGACAGCTACAAAAAAGTGGACAAATTGTTGATGGTTGAGGAGCAATCAGGGTGTTCAGCATCTAATGAATTAAATTTTAATAGTACTTTCAGATGACTCAGAGCCATCCGGTTTAGATCTCAGCTAGCATATGGCATTGTCTGATGCCTGTTACTTTTGTGCTCTTTGCCTTCTTCCATTTCACTTGCTTTGTCTAGTTTTCAATTAGACAGCAAGCTCTCGAGGGCTGGTGCCATATCCTGTGTGATTCCATGCAACTCCTTGTATCTCTGATGCAAATTAGAAAAACCGAGCCTCAGAAAAACAACCATGGGGAAGAAGTGATGTTGCTTTTTTCACATCTGAAATAGGAATATTGAAAGACTTCTTATGAGATTCCTTGCACTCACATTTTCGCACCATAATCAATGAAAATAACTTGACTAAATTTTGCTGTGAAAAATGACTATTAAAGTAGCACCACACCACTCCACGTTCCTGGTCTTTAGACCAAATCTGCTCTGTTGACAAACTCATAGATATTTATTTCTAAACATCAGTCATGGAAAAGCCAAGCTCAGATCCAAAACCAGCACTGGCACTTGCTTGTGCTATCCTTTCCTGTCCTTATATAGATGGTTACATATGGGCATGGGCTGAGATTTACCCAAGATCACAGAATCGGTTTGTGGCAGATCCACAAGCAAACCCCAAATTTCTTCATTCCTGGTCCAATGTCCTGTTTCTGGACCAGGCAGTTGTACACAAACTGCAACACAGAGTCAGACCTTGGGGAGTTTCAGTTGGAAAGATGAAATGTGGATTCACTAGAAAGCCCAGAGGGAGGATTAACTTTACCATTTGTTTGTTTATTTCCTTGGGTATTGAAGAGATGGATCTTTAGTACAACATAGCAAATGGCAAAAAATTGAAATAAAATCTTCAAAAGGGCAATGTTGTCTGACGCTGTGATGAGTGGTACCTGCCAGGATCTAATCTGGGCACCTCTATGTTGTCTTAAAACAGGTTTTACAGGTAGAAATACAAGTTGCCCCCTAAAGATACTTTCATTACACTTAGTAAAATCTGTGAAGTTTTCTATCCAGTTTTGGATGTACGTGAACTGTTTTACTGAGATTTCAGAGCAGACAATTATTTCTTATGTCCATTATGTCATTGTCCTTACTTGATGATTCTAGCAGTTCTTAGAAAACTCTTTCTACCATTACAGTAGTTCTAGCTGCAGATACTGGGACAGCTCTGCTAAGGCAATTTGATGCTCATAATTGGCACCTATTGGTATGAGAGTAGCATAGAGAGCCAGCAGCATCTCCTCTGTTGTGCTCTTGTGCAGGTCTTGTGTTGGGCTTCTTGTACAGGTCCCTCCAAGAAGAGGTGGGCTACAGGCATGTCAGGAAAATTCAGAGATGGTGGCTGTTAGAACATAATGAAACAAGGAGATGGTTGTGAACAAGCAGGTCTAATCATATAATAACAGAATCATAGAACGGTTTGTGTTGGAAGGGACCTTAAAGCTCATCCAGTTCCAACCCCCTGCCATGGGCAGGGACACCTTCCACTAGAGCAGGTTGCTCCAAGCCCCTGTGTCCAACCTGGCCTTGAACACTGCCAGGGATGGGGCAGCCACAGCTTCTCTGGGCACCCTGTGCCAGCGCCTCAGCACCCTCACAGGGAAGAACTTCTGCCTCAGAGCTCATCTCAATCTCCCATCTAGCACGTTAAAGTCATTCCCCTTGCCCTGTCCCTACAGGCTGTTGTCCAAAGCCCCTCTCCAGGTTTCTTGTTGGCCCCATTTATGTATTGGAAGACTGTTATAAGATCGCTTCCCAATTCCAGTTGACATAACAGTCACCAGGGCTGGCCTCCAAAACCAAGGTAGCCACAACCAACCTCCCACTGCTAACGTAGCCATTGGACAAGCAAATATTAAAGTAAAATATATAATTTGGTTTATTCCCACATCTTCATCACATAACTCATCCATCCCTATATTTCACTATAATTTACATAGAGAACATACACCTTGGCATCAATAAAAGGAAAAGCCCCGTTTCTTTCTCTTACGCTTATACAAGTCACAAGTGACTCTCCAACTATCTTTCAGCAACTAAATGAAAAATAAGGTTTAAACTGAATTCTGATTGATAGCAATAGGATTACAGTTAAAACACTGACAGAACTATATAAACATCACTGGTAGTATCTGTAAATCCAAGTGCTCTATAAGTCAATCTTCACTCAAATGTGCTCGTTCAGTTGCAGTTAAGATGAACTTAACCTTGAAGTCTTGTCAGACATATAGACTTGAACGTACTGGATTTGTGTATGGGAACTGAAGCCAAATGTTAGTCATCCAGCCCTCAGCATTTCTGAAGTGTGTGGGCATACAAGGGCCAACAGAGCTGGTCAAATACCTTCAAAAGGTGCCTTCAACAGAAAGCAGCTATCCTCTAGAAGAAACATTTCCTCCCTTTTGCTCAAACAGTTTTCAGTGTGGAAACGAAAAGGGCATCTTAATCTTTTAAAATTTCTTGGAGAAGCTGCATTGGTCTTGATCCATAGGATTCTGGGGGGTTTTATCAGAAAAGTATGTGATCAAAACATCTAAACCAAGCATATATTCATACTTTAATAATAATAACTCTTTTTAATGCTTTGTTTGACTACCTAGAGAGACCAGTTCAAGACTTCTTACTCCACATAAATAATATGTGGAGCACTAGAGAGGCAGCTCACTTGCTCTTTGCTGAAAATATCACATCTGAGCAGAGAGGTTTGGGTAAAACGTTGCAGTCAGCAAAGTTCTCGCTATGTCATTTCACCAAAGTGATGTTTAGGTGTAAAACAAGAGGATACATCAGTTCGTGGGAGAAGGTTACCACTGGATTCACCTTTCTGGTGTGGTCCACCCGCCCCGAGAAGAAGACAGTGATGGGTAGCACCCACAGGCACCAGCTGCCACAAACAGCCAGCAGTTTGCCCAGAGGCCCCGCAGCAGCTTCAGTCCTGCCATCAGGCTTTCCAAATTGCAATGAGTTTATTCTGGGCAGGAGAAGAGCAATCCGCATGCTTTATTTATTCTTTTCAGAGCTGTCAAAAGATCATTCCTTTAGAGGGGGGCACGAGGGTTCAAATCCTTGCATGCAAAGTTAATCTTCAGTTTGAAAGGAACTGCAAGATTAGTAAGTATGAAATTCTGCTAATAGATTAAAAGACTCTCTTGCAACCTTTTAAGGTTATTTATTAGTAATTTATTAATACACTTAAAACAAAAATGACTGTTGTTTTCAGAATTCATTTTTCAGGCTGCAGACTTATACCAGATGACACTCGGGCTCTGGCTCTTTGGGAATACACATCAAACCCTGGTTCATAATTTATGTAATGACATATACTTGGACACTGATTAGCTACCTTATCAGCCCTGTAATAAAGGAAGCATAACCCCTAGTTTATCATTCATTTATCTGAAGTCATTTTGAATAATATCACAAGATTGTAATGCAATCATTATGCTGTACAGCATGTGTGGGCCAGTACACTACACTGTCAGTGTCAGAGGACTGTCATAGTTCATACTACTTAATTTGCTCACTTCTTACACATTTATGAAATTGGAGTCAACAGTCTGATGGAGCAGTAATATTCTGGGCAAGAGACTTACACAAATTGCTAATAGGGTGTTCAACAGGAGTGTGAAGAAGCACGAGACAAGACGAAAATGGGTTTTGCGGTGGAATTGAATGGGTGGTCAAGGAGTGGGATGAATTTCCTTTGATGTCTGCCAGCAAAAGTACCTGCAGACTTTGCTGATACTTTCTCTGGCTTTGAGAATGAAGTTTCCATTTAAAAACCTTAAGAGACAACGGGATTTCTTCATGGTCTTGTAAAGCTCAGAGCTCATCATGAGGTATATGGGTAGAATAAACACTGGCGTCTTGCATCTCGCCAGCTTTGGAGAGGGCAGAACACAAGGGCCACATGAGGAGATCTTGCAGGATCAAGCACAGCTTCATCCTTTTTCCCTGGGCTGCTCATGGGTTTACAACAAGCTTTCACAATTTTGTATATCTTATTTTGGAGGCTGAGTTTTGAGGAATGGTGTTAATTCAGGGCTTCAGCTTTCACTTTTGGAAAAGGCTTTGTGAGCTAGTAGACAACTTCAGAAACGTGAGCTGGTAGTATCCAAAAGAATCAGGAAAAAATCCCTGTATTTCTATATATTAACATACATTTATGCCAGTCTCTTGGAATTGAGTGCCCACTTCCCATTTGTTTAGCATCTGAGGTGCATAAGAACTGTAAGATTACAGCAAAGCCCAGCAAGTCTTACCCAGAACAGGGTGCAGAAGAGAAACACCAGCAAAAGTGGCTCAGCATCCACTGGTCACCTAGCCCTGCCAGGCTGTAATCTACATTTATGTCCTCTCAAGCCTTAAATGAATGGATCCTGATCCCTGCTGTTGGTGTCCTGTGGTGACAAGTTGTGGGAAGAGGAGAACAAACACCAGATTAGCACCCGAGGATGAGAAATGGAGGATTTGGGGTGTTTTCACTGCAGCTGGCCAGGGGCAGGTGGAGGCTGCCCGGATGGTGCCGTCGCAGACCCGCAGCCCTGACAGATGAGTGGGGTTGATGGATAGAAAAGCCAGTGACAAGTAACACTGAGCTAATGATTGCTGGGCAGCAGGAGCCATTAGGGTGTCATGGCAAAACCCCCAAGATTAATGAACAGCGCGAGTTGGATAAGTAATGACAAAAAAGGGCAGGAATGGAAAGAGTAGCATAATGTTTATTTTAAGATAGTTAATCAAAAGAAGGGAATAATTAAAGCTGTAGTTATTTCCTGACATCAGTTTAATGAAATTATAACTGCAAAAAATAAAGTAGGAATAAAACACAGCATGGAGTATCTGGCTCCCAGTGGAAGGAGTAGAAGTGCCCCTCCAGCCAGCCCCAGCAGAGCTATCGGATGGATGACGTGAAATGTCTTTTCCTTCTGTGACTGCCAAACAGATCCGCATGCCACGCTTTGGAGCACTACTGTTCATCCGTCAAACACAAACAATTACTCCACGAATAAAGATTAAATGTTTGCCATAAAAAAAACAATTAAATTTGTTTCTAGTATTTTTTAATGCAAGACAGTAAAAGCAAATGATTTAATGATCAGTCTTGCATCTAACACTTCTTCACGAGAAATGGAATTCTATTTAAAATTTTATTTCTATAAGAATAAAACCATATTCCACATTTCTCCACAGACTTCTTGGCAATCAGAAAGTCTTCAATAAATTTCGGTGCTTGAGTTCAAAGCAGATGTGAAAAGAAATGATGCTCAGTGCAGAGAGCAGCAATTTGGGGGTTGGAACTGGATGATCTTAAGGTACTTTCCAACCAAAACCATTCTATGATTCTATGATAAATTATCTTTGAATAGGGGAGCAGGGATGGAGTCAGTGAGGGAATGGTGGGATGACCAGGACCTTGCAGGGTGCTGCTACCTTGTAGTTCCTGCCGTGATCACACTGTGAGTGCTTGCTTTGTTGGTTTAAGATGAGTAATGAATATCAAATGATATTAAATGACCATGATTGCATCAAACCTGGTCTGAAGCAGGTGATGCAAAAAAGTAAAAGGAGCGTGCAATCCCCTGCACAGCTGGAATAGCTACATAACCACATGCAAAAATGGGAATAAAACTGAAATAGGGATAGTCAGCTGAGAACCATGTGGTACGTAAAACAAGCCAGGCCTCCTCAAAGACTGAAAATTTGAATATGAATGAAACTGATAAAATTCTGCTCCATAAAATAAAAGTCTTCATATTGCAAGAAACAATTCACACTTAAACCAGACTTTATTATATTTGGAAAGTAATGTGTCAAAAATTTGCAAAAGACAAAGGCTTTGTCATAATCTTGTTCAAAATATTGCAAAACCTCACATCGCTACAATTTACAAACGAAATACACTTAAACTGCAATGCAATCTGGAGGGCTTTGCAAATTTCAAAGCAGAAAGGGAAGACAAAACTGGGATAAAATATATTCCCTCCTCATTTGTGCAATGGTTTACACCATTGTAATGTTTTTCTTCCTAAGATCAAAAAAGTCATTGATAATTCTTGCTATAGAATGATATCTGGTGCCACTCCTGTACTTGCAATGCCAAAACAACTTCACTTAAAATATTATGCCATAGACTCATAGACAAGTTTGTGTTGGAAGGGACCTTAAAGCTCATCCAGCTCCAACCCCCTGCCACGGGCAGGGACACCTTCCACTAGAGCAGGTTGCTCCAAGCCCCTGTGTCCAACCTGGCCTTGAACACTGCCAGGGATGGGGCAGCCACAGCTTCTCTGGGCACCCTGTGCCAGCGCCTCAGCACCCTCACAGAGACCAAATTCTTCCTCACAACTTGTGACCACTTCAAGTGCTTAACTGGAGAAGAGTTCAGCTTTCCTTCAGAAGGCATTTATTCCTTCAGGATACAAAAATAAAGCAAAAAAACATGTTCTGGATGGTTAAAAAGTTCAAAGACCTGCTCAAACACAGTTAAATAAATTAGAAAATCTCTTGAATATTTCTGTATCAGACATTTTCATTATATCAGCATTTAAATAACAACCTCTTTTTTCTGTGGATACTTGCAAAAAGTCTTTTTTCAAGCATTTATCCATGACCCTATTTGCTGCATTACAAAATAAATAATGCAATATGTGATGTAACTGTAGAAAGATGCAGAATTTATAAGATGTGATCTAGGCAAGGAACAGATATTAGACCACATAGCTTCAACATTTTTTTCCAAAGGTCTTTGAAAATGTTGTCAATACTGTCTTCTTGAGAGATGCAAGTGCTGTAAAGTACATCTTCCTTCAAATTATGCCTACACCACCTTTACCAATAAAATGCAGGTAAAATTTGAGTAATGTGATGTAAGTTCATATAATGATTTATGTCACACCTCCCATCTGCACGTCTTGCTCTGCAACAGATAGCAAATTATGTTATTGCCTAGCTTTGAATGGAGAGCTCTTAGAAGAAGTTACAGGATATATTCAGGCACCAACATCACCTTCAGCTTGTGCCCAGCATGGTCCAGCACAGTCCCCCCAGTTTTCCTGCACAGTAGTGAGCGTTGCCTTTGCAAAAGGATCAGCACCTCTTAATCCACGCTTGCACATTGATGCTTGCCACCCGGGCAATGACTACTTTTCTTCTCCCCCATGTATCCTCTCTTCTTTCAAATTTAATACTGAATTTTTATTTATAATTTTCACTGGGGTTAAGCACCTGTGATTTCAAATGGAATATAAACCAGATGTGAAATGACTGTGGTACAGCATTCTTTCACAGGGCTGAGGGCACACTCCTGGCACCTATTATTTTAATCTTGCTCCCTTTTGAGGTCATCTTTTAAATTCAGACTATCCTGTTCTTTCTGAAACTGTGACAAACAGGTTAAAAAAATATGCTTGAAGGATCTATTCATGTGCATATGGCAACTGACAGGGAAGGACGTAGGTATCTGCTTTGCTAAGGTACCAGTATGCAGCATAAAAGTAACAACAGCTTTAAAAGCACAGAGCAAACATGGAGTCAGCTCGCAGAGCCTGGTGTACACTTCTTCCAGTTTCATAGAATCACAGAATCCCAGACTGGTTTGTGTTGGAAGGGACCTTAAAGCTCATCCAGTCCCAACCCCCTGCCATGGGCAGGGACACCTTCCACTAGAGCAGGTTGCTCCAAGCCCCTGTGTCCAACCTGGCCTTGAACACTGCCAGGGATGGGGCAGCCACAGCTTCTCTGGGCACCCTGTGCCAGCGCCTCAGCACCCTCACAGGGAAGAGCTTCTGCCTCAGAGCTCATCTCAATCTCCCCTCTGGCAGGTTAAAGCCATTTCAGCTACACACCTAAAATCCTCGCAGTCCAGAATGGGCAGCCAAACTGTGCTCATGGTGTGGAGAAGCCTGTAAGCCCTGGCCTGGCTGGAAAAAATACTTGCTGGTTTTCACAAAGTAGGAAGGCGTAAATCAGAACCGTTAAAAACATAAACTTTGCCTGCAATTAATCTTTATGGGGATGCTGTCAAGTCCTTGGGATTTTAATTACCATAAAGTCAAACCTTCTTTTATTAAGCATTCCAGCTCTACTGTGTTTTGCTAAAAGTAACACTCTTCAGCTCCTGCTAATGACAAAATAAACCAAATATCCCAAAACTTCTATCAAACTCCCAAACACCAATAAAGCTACTTCTGTAATAGCAGCCTCCCTATTATTTAGAATCATAGAATCCTACTGGGTTGGAACGGACCTTAAAGTATCATGGGAATTGTGACTGCCCCATCCCTGGCAGTGTTCAAGGCCAGGTTGGACACAGGGGCTTGGAGCAACCTGCTCTAGTGGAAGGTGTCCCTGCCTGTGGCAGGGGTTAGAAATGGATGAGCTTTAAGGTCCCTTCCAACACAAACCAGTCTGGGATTTTATGATTTATGTCCATATAAATTGCGATCTTCATAAGATTCCAATACTAAGTAATAGTTGGTCACCAGATACACCCATCTCTCCCAGTAGCTTTATTTTTCTGTAGCTGTTCAAGTGGTAAAAAAAAAACTAATTACCTTACTTCGTTGACTTTAATTTACAATTGCTCATTTACCTTAAGTGACATTCATAATGCTTCTCCCAGCGAGCTTGATGCACTCTTACTTAAAGTGGTGAAAGCAGGGGATAGGCTTTGGAAGTGGACATGGGAGCACTGCAGTGACGCTAATAATTCGAGTCATGTTTAAGGCTAGAATTAGAATCAGTTAGTTGTTTACAATTAGTGATTTTAACACATGTTCTATGTAATGCTGCAGTTGCAGACCCAGAACAGAGCCTGCTTACGATGGCCCCCTTTCAGGTAAGCGTGTCCGTCCTTACCTGGTAGCGCCCTTTTAAAACAAGATTCTTTCTCCAAAAACAAAAGATGATCACAGCTATTCTGCACCAGAATTACAGACAGCTTTATTCTATCTGCACCAGCACAAGGTGAAAAATGCTTACATTGTGCTACATCTATCACATAATTAATCCCAATATTACTACATGAAATCTCATGTGTGATAATATTTTCCAGAAACGTTATGTTACAAAAAGGTCAAATATCATATAATTTTTCTGCTGGATCCTCCTTTGAGCCATGTTTACCCTAAGATATTAGGTTCCAGAAGGTAGAAGGAACAATAGCATATGATAGTCCAGTGAATACAGGTTGATTTAAATGATGTGCACACAGCTGATGAGCAGTTTTAGCGGATGGTTTTGGAGGCAGCACATGTCGGAGGAGGGACAGTGGAGTCATGGCACAGTCTACATCCAAGGAGAAGAGAGCCCAAATGTCCACCTTCCCACCAAAGTCCACCTCTCTGCTAATCCCCCAGCTTTCCCAGGGAGCTTTGCCTCCATTGGAGTGCTGGTTGCTCTACCAGGCCCTTGGGCTTGTTAAAAGGGTGTTCTAAACATGAATGTTAAGCCTTGACATTTTCTCACACACAATCTTTGGTCTCTACTATGGGATATGTATATATATACACATTTACACATATATATAGGTCAGGTTGGGTCAGGCTTGGAGCAACCTGCTCTAGTGGAAGGTGCCTGCCTGTGGCAGTGGGTTGGAACTGGATGAGTTCTAATGTCCCTTCCAAACCAAACCATTCTGTGATTCTACGATTCTATGACATATGAGAACTACTTCCCAGCAGATCTAGACCCACGGGAGGGACAATGTCCCTGTACCTTTTACTCCTCAATTTTTTTCTGATCATTGTCTCTGCAGTACTGAGCTTCACCATCATTTTGGTTTGGGATCTGCCTTTCCAAAAAGAGGCCCAGCACCGGAGTACCAGAGGAGGAAAATATCCTTAAGAAATGTCACTCTATGATTCTCACCTTTAATTGAATATGAAAACTAACACAGCAAGATGCATAATGCTTGGATTTGTTTCCTGTTCAAAAAAACCCCCAAAACCCTGCTTCATGAAGGTTCTCTCCAAGTAAAAGCCAAAGTCAAGAAAGGATGACAATGAACTTTATCCAAATTACTCCATTTGCCCCTCTCACC
Organism: Strigops habroptila; assembly: GCF_004027225.2. Classification (NCBI taxonomy): domain Eukaryota; kingdom Metazoa; phylum Chordata; class Aves; order Psittaciformes; family Psittacidae; genus Strigops; species Strigops habroptila. The sequence goes on from NC_044281.2 coordinate 81,357,056, forward strand.
AACCTGTTCTCCCCATGAGAAGTACGGAGTAATTCCTTTCGCTGGAACTTTCAAATGATGGGTTTGATCAATCATTCCCATTCACTTCTCTGTGAAAACAGTACAAAAGCTGAACCAGCGCCATTGCCTAAATGTCCTGATGATTCCCCTTCATGACACATAGAAATCTATGGATTTATATACTACTAACAGGACCTGCTGTATTACTTGCTATTATTATTTCACATCGCACCAGCGACCACAGTGACTTCAGGCTGCCCATGGGCATGGTCCCTCCTCCAGAATGAAGCATCCTTCATTGTCCTCCCAAGAGTTGTGCTCTGCAAAGCCAACTGAGCAAAGCAAGGTCCCTTTATCTATTTATTTAATTATTTAATTAATTTCTTTTATGGATCTGATCCAAACCTACCAAAAGCACATGGATTTGACCAAATTCTTGTGGCTTTTCACCTGGTTGCTGCAGGTCGGCGACAGGCAGGATCTAAACTAAAACTCCACCTCGCTTATGTTGTAAAGATTAAAGTATTGTCAAACGATGAGAAAATGTCCCTTTCATTTCAGTATTGATTAGTTTTTATCGAACACATAGTTGTGATAACTCTGGCTTTGGTGGACTTTTTTGTTTTGTGTAGTTTTTACTTCTTTCATGATTTCAAGTGCCTTTAATTTTCACTTTGCTTAACTCAATTGGCTATTGATAAAATCCAAACGGAGATGCTGAGTCCTTAAAAAGAACCTGTGTTTTTTCTAGTCTTTAAAAAGTACTACTGCCCGTATGTACACTGAACCATCTGTTACACATCTAATTAAAATATATTTGTAATAAGCTTATTAGTGAGCACAGAATATGGCCTGAACAGGATGTCAGTCAAGAACCGATTGTTTCGGTAGATAAGATACCTTAAACTCCTGTTAGTTTAACAAAATAATGCATTGGTATTTTCATCCTGTATAAAAGCAGATTCAGGGAGGGCAGGCACTCACATACTTTTTGTAATAATTTCCTCCTCAAATATGTTGCTGTTCCTTTCTAATATCGAGTCAGATGGCCCCTTATAATTGCAGTATCAAATCTTTGCCTCAGTTTTCAACTGCAGGTGATTTCAAATGATTAAAGATGCACAACAGGGAATAAACAAAAATGCTTACATGCAATTATTTTTAATTAGTATTTGGCTATAAAGTGTGTGCCTTCATAAAAAAGTCTGTTATTCACATAAACATCTGTTACCATACACACAAGGAAACACACTGTAAGTCTGTCATCACATCACCAAAACAGAATATACTAAGGAAGGCTGGACAGGAAAGCCAACACTTTGAGTTTTTAAACAAAAGATATAAGCATAACTGCCAAAACAGACACTGTACCACACCTTTCAATTAGCGTAGCTCACAATCAAAGGAAGAGCTATTACCAATGGAATTATACTTGAAAATGTTAAAATAGATGGAATTATTCTTTGAAAACAATGGAATCTGTAAGCACAAGACGATTTCAAACTCTTTACTAATTTTGCACCAGTGAACATAATCAAAACGCTTCCTGTTTGCACAGTATCTCTGGGTACTCTTCTGACAACTTTTTTAAATCTTATTTTTGTTCATTATTTAAGCCCACTCCAAAAAAAAAAAACCCACCAAAACCCCCTCTGCTGTGGCATTAGCACATAAATAAACCTGCAACGTTCAGTGCTGGCCTCATTTTATAGAAACTGGCTCAGGGACGTTGACATATTTTAAGTAAGCACACGACAAACAGCGAAGTAAGAGATATACAGAGTGATATAAATTAATACCACAATAATTGATAGGTGGAGATAAGGTTGCTCTGTGGAATACTGAGGATAAAATGAAGAGGAGGTGTGAGAGTACCTTGCCCATGAATTACTGAATCGGTGGGAATTGCTGAGCTCTGCTGCGAGGAAGCTCTTGGAAATGCCCTAACACCTCCAGCCACCAAACTTAACACCTCACTTCCACTCACTTGCATTAACCACGCAGTTTAAGAGCCCGACTAACACAGCCCCATTTGCATGAAAATAAAATCAATTGATTAATTAAAAAGCACACGACAGTCTCTGCCAGTTGTGCCCAGCATTATCTATAGTCGTATCTGAGGTGGAAAAAATCACTGCGCCTCCATTGTGGCTCTGCTGGGACCAATAACTAATCATTACAGCAAAGCCAACCTCGGGGTGCTGCTCGTCAGAAACATGGATGGAGACACCACATGCAATCCTGACCCAGCACCTTGACCCATTAATTGTGCGCACAAATCTTTCTGCATATCCTGAGAGAGCTCATGTGTCTTAAAATCCTTCCTTCATGAGCTGTTAATGGATGTCCTCTGGGTCTGGCCTCCAATTCAAACCAGTCCATCCTGGCCCAGAGAGAAGTCAAAAGTACCCTCAGAGTTTATAATGGCAAAGATGACCCTCTGCTAGGAAGCAGATCCGAATCTTTTCCAGCTCCCTTTGATTTACAAGCCTTCTCTTGCACATCAGCATTTCATATATCTTCCAAAGTGTCAGAAATATGAAAGTCATACATTACATGCGAAGAATGGCCCAGTTCATTACTATCATTTTATTTATTTAACAAATACGGTATTTAATCAGAAGAAACTGACAGCTACAATTGTTTATTGCAATCATACAACACAACAATAAATAAACATTGCACATTAAGCAGTAGGTAGAAGGATAACTGAAAACATCCCATATAAAAAATTCTTCCTGAGAATCCCTCACTAACGGACAGTATTTGTAAATCTATTGACAAAGAGCTCCAAAAAGATGGAGCAGTAAATAAAAACACGTGACACCAGACAAGGTAGGTTTTGCTTTCAGACAAGCACATTAATTTCTGGGTTGACTCCAGAACAGAACTAGGCTACTTCCAGTCAGCTTTGAACTAACACAATAACATATTACACACTCACTCGTAAATAACAAAAGGCACATGAAATTCTGATCTGCCTTTTAGTGATAGCCAATTCTCCATATCATAAAATGCAAATCACCACTTCTCAGTTCGCATCTGTGTCATGGGGCAGAGCAAGTTGCAACCCACCCTCACCAATGTCCACTTCACACATTGGAGTAGGGTCCCCTCCCCAGGGTTCCCTCCTGAAGAAGCTGGAGCATGTTATGGCCTGTGCTGCTTCTTTTTTTCCTTCCTTTTGCTTAATCATAGAACCATAGAACGGTTTGGGTTGGAAGGGATCTTACAGCTCATCCAGTCCCAACCCCCTGCCACAGGCAGGGACACCTTCCACTAGAGCAGGTTGCTCCAAGCCCCTGTGTCCAACCTGGCCTTGAACACTGCCAGGGATGGGGCAGCCACAGCTTCTCTGGGCACCCTGTGCCAGCGCCTCAGCACCCTCACAGGGAAGAGCTTCTGCCTCAGAGCTCATCTCAATCTCCCCTCTGGCAGGTTAAAGCCATTCCCCCTTGTCCTTGTCCAAAGTTCCTCTCCTATTAAGTGACATTCCCTTCTCAGCTTTGTGCATCTTAACTGAACTGAAAGAAAGCAAAGAAAATCTATCTATCTCCATTTCAAAAGCTTCAGCTTTTGCATCTCCTCCCCTATTTACTGCAAGCACAAGGCCAGCAGATTCAGCTTTAAGCACCCTCTGCTTTCCTAACTTCAGTGAGAGTTTTGCAAGTTAGTGGAGCAGAAGTGTGTCTCAATAACTGTGACAGATGGCTGGGCCCGAGAGAAGAAACAACCATTTTCCTCCTGAAATCTGCTGCAGTGTCAAAGCAGGGAGATGCCTCCCTTCAGTACATAGGGTTGAGAATACAGTCAGCACTTTGTTTTATTTCTCTTCTCATTTGCTCTTCCCTCTGATTTAAAAGCATCTATCATTCAGTCTTAAATGTTAACACAGAGGGAAGAAGTTTTAACTCTTTGTTCCTTAGGACAAGGCCAATTCCAAAGGAAAAGGTAAATAGATTGGTCTCAGCAGAGCCTGGCCATGGTGGTATGCAGGACCTATCCCAGAGTGCATCCTTAAATACAAACTTTGCAGAAGAATCAGCAAGGAAGGCAGAAAAACCAGATGAAATGGCTATTTCAGCGCCACATGACGATCCCCCTTCCACATGAGAGCCAAATCCAGCCTTCTGCTTCCAAATTCCCAAGAAATACAACTCAGAGGTTTCAGTGGGTGTTGGAAGGGGAATATTAAATTGTAGGAGCAACCCAAGAGATCAAAGCTGAGGTGGATTGCTGGATCTACAGGATAGCTGAGGCTGGCAGGAGCTCTAGAGGTCATACCATCTAACCTCCGGCTCATAACAGGGCTAATGGTACAGTTGGACCCGGCTCCCACAGACTTGTCAGGTCCAGCACACTCCTTCATAGAGCATCACCACCACACCAGGGCCATCTCAGCCACTCCAAGCAGCATTCCCGAGCCCTAAACCCTTCCTCTCCAGCACTGGATGGCATTGGCACAGACACTGACTGCTGGGAATGGGGACAGAGCTGTGAGCTGATCCCTTCCATGAATTATCTGCTTGGACCTAGAAATACCTGCCAGAAAAGGATGTAGATGAGGGACAGACCAAACCATGTCCATGGAGTTCAACATGTCAAGGGCAAAAAGGGACTATAGAATAAATTGACCAGAAGGCACTGGGCAACTTCTGGCTCCTGTCACCAACCAGAGGTAGACACCACTTGCAGACACCATGCATTCAGAAACACCCTCCTGGGGTGAATCAACTGGATAGAGAACAACAAACACATCATGAGATTCCTGAAAACAAGGCATAAATTATGTTAAAGTTCAGTAAAAGATAATTATAACATAGGTTGAAATAACTCAGAGTTCAGACAAGACTTTCTTTTTAACACATTAAATACAGCCCCTATTCCAAATTGCTATTCCAAACCCTGCAAATAATGTCCACCAACCTTGGAGTACAATGGGATAGTAAGTTTTGTCCTTATGCACACATTTCATTGTGTGACCACAGTCTTTAAGCTGAAATCCCTTAAGGTGTGAACGAGCACATCTTAGTCTGAACTCAAAGATACGGAAAACTAAACCGAATTGCACTTCAAAGAGTAAAGGGACAAAGGAGCCACAAATGACAGCAACCGAAAAGTGGCTGTCTTCTCCTCACCGAGTGGAAAATGCAGCAATCAAATCACTGTGGTGGCTCCAGGTACTTTAGTTTCAAGAGGCATGAATACTAAAAGGCAATGCTAAAGCTCTCGAATTATTTATGTGGCTTAATTGTGAAGTTTTATTTACTCACCCACTATTTGTATTTTTTTTCCCAAAAGAAGCTGATGATAGTGACAAAAATATTAAAGCAGAAAGGTTAAACCCCTGATATAGTCTGCTTGAAGGAGTTAAGTTATAGCAAGTCACTGCAGTCAGTAGGAACTCAACGCCTTCTATGAATGAAATGCTTCAAAAGCATTTATAAGTACTAATTAATGCAAGTCCTAGAGATAAACAGAGCAGTGAGTACCAATTGTGCCTGAAACAATTGAGTTTATTGTGAGGCTTCAAGTGAGCGTCACATCTTTGAAGGAGGCATTTTAGTTCTTCACTTTATAAATTAATCTGTCTCCAGAAGCCTATTATTCCTCTAACGTACAACTTAAAAACAGGATGTATTTGGGACTTTCCCATTGAGGGAAACATGAAATAATGCTACAATACTTGGTGTCTAGTATCGTGCCAAAAAAATCCCGTGTATCTTTGTGAAGTTTAACTCAGAACCAGCTGATTCCTTGAGCCTCTCAAATACCACTTCAACAACAAGGACTATCTAATTTCCACAGCCATAGAGGAAAATTACAATTCCAAAGCAGCCTCACAGCCCAGAAGGCAAATACAAAGAATTCAAGTTTATGTCTTTGGTGGTTGTTTTTCCTTTAAATCTCCTGATGACAAAGCAGATAGCTTGATGTGCTGGGGAGGGCACAGGGGAGCTTTTATCAGCCCCTTGGTTAATTGTATCCATCACTTGGTTTTATTTTAACCTTTATCCAAAGATTTGCATCAGGCTACCCCAGGTAATAGCAAATATAAACGCTCAAAAGCAGTACATACACTGAGGAAAGAATAATAAAAGCTCAACTTTTATTCGCTTTGGGAATACTTTGGAAAGACAAATGATTTCTGGAGGAATCATGAGGAAAACCAGAAAATATCCTCCTGGAAAAATAAGGAATATTGACATGAGGTGTCCAGGCCACTGGTAGCATTGCAGAAATCTTATACATGACAGCTGCCTTCCTTTCTTGCAGTTATTTTAACCAGTCAGAGCAACAAATGTCCTGGTTTCAGAACTCTCTGATTCTTTTGAATGTCATTTGGCTTAAAACCGGGGGATTCTCAAAAGAATGACACTTTTTTGTTCCCATTTTTCTGATTATCTGCCTTAACATTTCCCAGAATTAGGTAGAACCTCCGGTACATTTTGTAGACAGCGTGAGATGGAGGATTTCTTCCTTTTCCAGCACCAGGCTGTCACATCGGAATCTCTAAGAACACTTTAAACGTTTAAGCAAGAAGACTCGTCGAGCCTATTTTTGTCCCTGCAGCATCTATCTCCCAGTCCCCTGATTTCCCGTTTCCTTCTGCTGGCTGGGATCCACCAGGAGATGACATCTCATCACTGCTGCGCTAATGCCACAGAGCCATCAAGTCATCCCCTGCCTGCTCGTACGCCCCTCTCAACACGAAACGGTGACATGGATGCTATGTTATAAACTCCTTTTTTTCTGCATGTTTGCTATTTCTCTGCTAATCCCTAATTAGCCGGAGTAGCTGGCCAAGCCACGCTCCTTTGCACAACCAAGCTGGATCACTTGCAGGGGTAGGGACTGGTCCTCACAGTTTTCTTTGAAGAGTTCAGGCTAATTTACTAGGAAAACCACTAAATTATCACTGTGCTGAGAATAATAAATCATTAACAGACAAAACCTCTGCTTCATTCTGGCAAACAGAAATATTTATATGGATGCTGAAGTAGTACAGGAACCATCTGCACCCTGGGGGGGGGGGTATGTTTGCTCCATCTCAGGCAGAACGGGGTTGGGAAATGTGTGGTAATTTCCTTACTCTGCTGCTACACACTACACTCACATGCATCTGCCACACATACAGTAAAATATATGTTTACAATTTTACTCTTGCCATTTTCTTTTTGCTATTTTTTATCTCTTTCTGTATGATTTTCAACACAAACCAGAGTAGCATATGGGTCTCAGGTTTGAAATTTCCCCTTCATTTTATTGTTTTAAGGCTTCCAAGTTCACTATTGTCAGGTTTCACATAACCCTATTATAGCTGTGAATATTCTCTCTGCAAAGCTGAGAAGAATGTGGTGGAAAGCACTCTATGGCTACTGAGGAGCTTCTTATGGCGAAGAGATCCATGAACTTCACCCCTCTCTATCGTCACAGGCTCTAGAAATAAATATGCTTTTAGCCGTCCCATTTGTGCCTCAACCTTTCAGCACCCTTGCCACTTATCACATTTTTCAAGGTCACCCCCTACCACCATCTCCCCAGTTGCCAAATCGATACAAGCAACATCACACCTCCCATAAAAACAGTTCTGCTTAAATACATTCAAGCCCCCTAGAACAAAAAACAACTTACCCTGCAACAACTCAGATGTCTCTTTAGAAGGAACCAGAGAACCCAGGCCATATTCCTTCAAAAACAATGGAATTATACCATTAACTTTAAGTGAGCATCAGAGCACGAGTTCAGGATGTCCCTTTGCAACTCAGTTAAGTACATTGGTTACTTTTAAGCACGGTTAGTAAGCCTGTGTGTGAAGTTTTTAGCACATGGCCAAGCACTCTGATGACTCTGGTTTAGCATAGCTTGGCCCATTAGGCAAATTGAAGCTGCCACTGAAGGCACGGAGGCTCAGTTTAGGCAAGGATCGTGTGGTTTAGTCCAGGAAAAGTAAACACCTACACTGTAATTTAAAGAATTTTCATTATTTTCTCAACATAAGACTAATACACACTCATGTCTGCAACGGCCTTTACATAGAATATTTCTTATTAGATTTAACTACCACAGATAAACTCTAGATTCAACTCAGGCTCCCCAAACACATGCAGACGTAAGCCCTTTGCTGCTGTGTGATGTGGCTTCCAACATTCTGACCACCTACAATCTTCTCCCATGTGGATGCTGGAAAATTTTGGTCCTTGGATTATGATACAGGACCAGCCACCATAGGGAATACCTAGATTTAGGATGGTACCTTTTTGGGATAAGGCTGTGGACAATTCTGTGTCTGCCCAATGCAATCTCCAATTGCTCTAAGGGATTATGCACGGTTTTCTAGCTCTATGGGGAGATGCCTTTTACCTGTGAATTGAGCACAAATTACAGAGGGAAAAAACATTCCTATTGTGGTATTTTCAAATCCCATGTTGCTATTTGTATTATGTTTCAGCTGTGTATTTTTACAGCAGAGCAGTCTGTTCCCACTCTCTATCCTCCTTCCAATATTCCCTTCACATGCAACGGGCCCCAGAACTAGAAGGAGTCTCTGAAAGTGATTCAGAACTAAATCAAGTTTTATTTACATATAATAAACTTCTCCCAACTGTCATCTTGCCAAAATGGATTATTTACTGAGGTCTTGTTGTTACACCACATGGTTATACCAGGTGCTGTTATAAGAACCATGATGATTGCAATCCATTAGTAACTGTCACAATCTAACTCCTGCTACAAAGGAAGGAGACAGTAAAAAATACCAGCTACCTAGAAACTGGAAATTGGATTCAGGAGACATATTTATCCTGAATTCCAAGTCTGGTTCACTGTGTGATCTGTGGCAACCACTTACCTGGTCTGTTCTACACCTTCCACTTCTGAGAAGTTAAAATAGCGGTTTTCCACCTCTGTAAACATCATTTATATTATCAGATGGAAATGGTCAAGTGCAAAATTAATGCCATTAACCTTTCCAATGGAATAATCTCAGGATCCACCCGAGGAGCCATTCACCTGCTGGTGACACTTGGATATCCTCAGGCAATGGAAGGCAGCAGCCTTTCGCGCCAGAAAATAAAGCCTTTAAGAAGGAGTGAAGATTAACTTCACCATCCAGAAACAGCAGTGGGAATGCTGGGAGTGACACGGATAACAGCACAAGGAGAAATTCCAGGAATGTTATATCTGGACCACTCAAGTCTGCATCTTTCAGAGAGACCAGACTGCTGCTCAGCATGAGCTCTCCTTAAAAACACCACACTGTTATCTCCTACCCTGTATGGGAGCAGCTTCAGCTCGGGGACTGCAACCATCCTCGCTGTCATGAGGACATCTCCTGCTCTGCCAGCACACAGACAGCGCTGGGTGTTTGTCTTTTTAATTGTGCTGCTATTCTTAACTGTGTGAAATAGTTCTGTGCAGTAAAATTGCGTTGCAGCAAAATTCAGATCCCCTCTTACAGGCAGCAGCTGTCGAAATAACTGCTTTACAATGTAATCCCCTTGTTCAGTAAGTCTTTGCCTTCCAACATTTTTTGCCAAGGAATCAAACTGGCACTTAAGTATGAGAATAACCAAGGATCTTGCCTTTGTCTCCAGCCAACTGATATCCTAAGCCCTGCTATGACATTATATAAATATTCAAAAAATGCCTGTGAATACCATAATTTCTCCAGGTCTCACAAATCAGAAATCATCCAAGTAATGGATTATGAATGGAGCAGAAACGTATGGAAACATTACCCACCCAAAATATATTACAGCTCCCAATGACTCAACATGAAACAAACTGTGTTAGAGACTGAACAAAATGAAGCTGTCTCCTGAGATTCGGCCTCACTAATTCCCATGAAAGACCCCAAAAAGGTGAAAATACATACAGATGCTGTTTATTTATAAATATTACCTGAAGCTGAAAAGTGCACTCAGGAAGGACTAATATATATAAAAGAGCCATTAATCGAACTGTGAGCTTTGCAAGTTTAAACTGGTATCTTGAAGCTTGATAATCAGATACTAGATGCATTTAGCAAGGTGTGCCTTTCTCCTCTCCAACCCCAGGGTCCACAATCATGTTTGTATTTTGCCTCTACAAACGTGGTAATTTTTAAAACATATGTTAATATTGTTAATTCAGGTATGCTTTTAAAGAAAGTTTTAAGAAACTTTAAGCAAAAACATTGAATAAAATGAACGGCACTGACTAGTTGCCTACTAAGCACAGGGTCATTGCTGTGCCCATGCCTAAAATCACTGGGAGAGAAACCCAAAGTTTACAGAGATGCTGACAGTCACTTTTCAAAGCCATTGCTCAATTCATTCCTCTGCCGCTGTCAGCATGCCAGACCCTTCAACCATTTCTTACTTAAGTATCCCTTACTCATGTGAGTGGGACATAAGTAAAGATTACTCATCTGAGGAGTTGCAAAACTGCATTTGAGGGCTGCTGCCCTGGAGCCAGCCATTGTATTGGGGCTGACTAACTGCAGCAAGGAGCCAGCCTATCTTCTGGGAAAGAAAGTTCTAAGAATGATGTTTTAAACTAATTAAACAAGTTATAGTTTGCTGCCTTTTTCTTTTCTTTCCTTTTTTTTTTTTTTTTTGTAGTTGCAAAGCCTGGAACAACAATGGGGTTTCTTTTTCGTAGCTTTTGTGTCTTTAAATTATAGGAAACTCGCCTCTTGGCCAAACTGGGTTGGCTCGGGGCCAGCGTGGATGTCTCCATTCCCATCCTTTCCCGTATTCTTTCAATGAGCAACATAAAAATGTTTAATTTTTTGGAAGTGAAGCAAAGAAGAGGCTCAGATGGATGGATTCCGAATTGCATTGCTCCGACAGGCCGCCGTCACAAACAAACGTTTATGAAACCCATGGAAACAAACAGAAAGGTTCTCATTGTCTTCAACTGGCCTCAGTTTGGAATCTTACAGCTTCAACTTAAGCAATTAGGAATGTTCTCAGTATTATATTTTCTTCGGCTTTATTAAAAATTGTTAGATTGTGAGATTGAGGGTCATTTGGTGTCAGTGGGAAGATGGACAGAGGGCTGATGAAAGTACCATGTGAAGCAAGTGCTCTGGATGAGTACAAAATAGTCATAATATAAAGAAAAAAAGAATGAAATAGAGGTTTTAGAATTATTCTTTAACTAGAATCTTATTAATCAAATATTTCGTGGATGACTGAATGCTCCATCCCTGGCAGCGCTCAAGGCCCTGAGCAACCTGCTCTAGTGGAAGGTGTCCCTGCCTGTGGCAGGGTGTTGGAAATGGATGAGCTTTAAGGTCCCTTCCAACACAAACCACTCTGGGATTCTGTGATTCTACGACTGAGGCACAGAATTACTCTATTTCTGCAGCAAGTCCCATGGCAGCTTCTAGGTAAAACCCTGAATGTCTTCTGTTGACTGCAGATAATTTCATTTTTCTGAATGAGCTCCATGAGGACAGTCTTTGTGAAGGACCCGGAGAACCATGGAGCTGGGACTTGCTCCCCATCTGCCCCCGCCATGCAATGCAGGGTGGGATGGATGTGAGGCAGGGGGTGCTGCGCCGGCTGTGCTGGGATGGACCATGCTGCCTCAAGAGCTTTATGGAACATCCCCAAGCTCTTGAGTTGGAGGTAAGTACCTGTGCATTGCTCGGCATTGTGTGCACCAGCAGACCATTCTCTTGCATTTAAAACCAATAAATATGTCCCCAAAGTCTCTATACCCTATATCCAATCATATATGTATCGCTATAATATACACTGGGCTTGTGCGAAGGTACATAGAAATGAGAACCATGGCCATGGTTGAAAGCCAACTTACCAAGAAGATACAAGCCAATAATTTTATACCACAGGATCACCACAGAATCATAGAATAGTTTGGGTTAGAAGGGACCTTCAAAGGTCATTTAGTCCAACCCCCCTGCAATGAGCAGAGAGATCTTCAACTAAATCAGGTTGTCCAGAACCACATCCAGCCTGGCCTTGAGTGCATCCAGGGATGGCACATCCATCACCTCTCTGGGCAACCTGTGCCAGTGTTTCACCACCGTCATTGTAAGGAATTTCTTCCTTACATATAGCTTGAATTTCCCTCTTTTAGTTTAAAACCATCACCCCTCATTCTGTCACAACAGGCCTTGCTAAAACATCTCACCCATCTTTCTTATAGGCCCCAGCTGCCCCTGTGTCCCACCACCGGGCTCACCCTAGAGCAAACACTTGGCTCCCCGCTGAGCACCCCACTGTGCTCAAAGCAAGGATTAGGGCCCCCAAACCTGTGCCAAAGCTTGTCCGAGGTTTGCGCTGAGTTTAATAGGAGCAAGGCTTGGTCCTGTAAGTAGGTGCTATATTTATGGAGCAATGACCAGCCAAAACGTAGGGGAAAAGCTCAGCCAACTCCTTTGCTATTTCTGATGACACAACAAAGTCTGATTTTCATTAAGTTTTGCACATATATATCAGGGGTCCTCCTAGGGACTGGGGAATGACTGCACTTTGTTTGAACTCTATAGCTATTATATACTACTTTTTATTGATTTTTTTTGGCCTGTGATTCTCAATATAGTTCTTTTGTGTTCATGGAAAAATATTTATTTTTAGTCCCACAATTTTCCAATATACTTGTTTTCATCATAATTGTTTTCCTTCTCTTACAAATGCTGTGTGATTACTGGTTACATCTTCCCAGTCCTCAAAAAAAACTACAAAAATACAGCATGTAAGATTAACAACTTTAGTCACCTTGAAAAGGCAGAATGAAAGCGAAGCATGGGTCAGTGTATGTACTATGCTCTCAGATGTATATTTATAGTTTCCAACAGTGCCCAGCCCACATTTTTGGAAGGAAAACTTGCCTATGAAGTAAATATACAACCTTGAGAAAAGTTTGCCTTTCTGTTTTGAAATGTTTGCAGTAGAAAAATAAATTAGGAGACCAATTTGCCACCTGAAATCTCATAGAACCACTGAGTTATGGAATGGTTTGGGTTAAAGCTCACCCAGTCCCAACCCCCTGCCACGGGCAGGGACACCTTCCACTAGAGCAGGTTGCTCCAAGCCCCTGTGTCCAACCTGGCCTTGAACCCTGCCAGGGATGGGGCAGCCACAGCTTCTCTGGGCACCCTGTGCCAGCGCCTCAGCACCCTCTTAGTGGCGGTCCCATCGTCTTCAACAGGTTTATTCATAAGAGTAACACAGGCAGTGAGAAGGCTGGCACCAGCAGACTCAGTGGTGGGCACAGGGACCTTCAGCTGGCACTGAGAAAGGGGAAAACCTGGAACTACCCTCAGGCTGCGTCGCAAAACCTTGGGCATCCTTCTGATCTCAACTAAAACACCATTTCACTACAGTTTGATACTAGCTCTATAAAGCCGCAACACTGCAGCCAAGCCAGGACAGTGGCTTTTGCAGATCCTTTGGCATGGTCTGGCCTCAAGAGGAGCTCAGTGGCCACCCTGGTCCCCCAAAAAATCTCTCCCTGCTCTTGCTCAGCTCCAGCCAAAGCTTTGGGCTATTTGGGGGAAGCCTTGTGTGAGCACAATGCTGGGGTATGACTGGAGATGCAAGTGGCCGGGGCAAGGCACAAGGGAGTTGCAGCAGGGCTGGAAAGCTGTGGCTGGTACCGGGAAGAGTGCAGGGCCATCGGGGAGCCATCTGGGAGAAATCATTTTATTTATAACTTAAGTAATAGCGCAAGCCACACAGCAAATCGATTTGCTTTTGGATTCCAGCTATTGTCTGATTGCCCAGACAAACAGCATCCAGTTTAAGTGGAGTCCACGGCAGTAATAACAAAGAAGGAACACAAATTTTAATTATGTTTCCAGAAGTCCGTATAAGTATTGAAGAACCCCATAAAAATGATTTTTTTTATTTTTTTTTTTTACTAACTTGCAGTTGAAAATGTGTCATTAAAAGCTATGAGTCTGATTTTCTGCTCTGCTGGTCAGGATATTAACCAAAATGATAAAGTATTCACTCTTTGAAGGGGAGGAAAAAGTAGAGGGAAATAAATGCGGAAGGATTCATGCTGGAGACATTATGAGAATGATACTGAAATGAGAAACTTCATCGCCCTTCACTTGTTGGTCCTGTTATGCCGCAAGCAAGTGCTGGAGTAAGAAGGAAGATGGGAGAGAGTGAACCAGGCAGCAAAAATAAGCAAGAAAGGGAAAAACGTGGTTGGGATGTTGGAAGCAAAACTGACACTTTGTTTTGAGGCTTTTTTGCCATGGCTTTGGCAGGAGCCTCGTACCGTGTGTGCGTTTGACAAGACACGTCAGGATGTGGTCCCTCATATCACCAATGATCCAAATTAATTCCTGCTCTCCTCTGCTTGCGTCTTCCCTAATTCTGCAAGCCTGACTTCAGACCCGCTGCACCTTACATTTATTTGTAATCTCACTGCTTACACTCCGCTGAACAATAAAAGAACAATAAACTTAATAAAAAGCCCAAGTGATTGGAAATAGCTCTGGGAATGGCAGTCCAGTATGAAAGCTATAAATTTACTTGTATACTCATGACATTGTCAGCTAATTTTTATGAAAAGCCCATCACAGAACATTGCACCAAAACACTGTGATCACTCGTATGTCACCCATCATACTTCCCCTGATAACCAAACACAAAATGCATCATAAAATGATACTTCAAAGTACAAATTCATCTTGAAATGCTCATTGTATACAGTAACAATTCTTTCCTGACCTTGTCTTGCACCTGAACTTTAAATTAATCATTCTCCTTCTATAACATTAAAGAATACCCCAGCGGTACTTTTTATTGAATTTGAAAGCTAAAACTTCAACTAACAATATCATTATTGTTTTGGTTAATATTTCCCTATTCAAATCCTTATAGAGTTCAAGAAGTTCTGCATTGTAAAGTAAGCAATAAAAGGTTTGGAAATATGATTTCACAGTGTTTTTTTTGTACTCGGATCAGAAAGTATTGACTGATATTTAAAGCCTGAACTAAAGCTCACTGAAGTCAAAGGAAAACACCTATTGATTTTAAATGTTTTTGGATCAAGCCCTTAAGACCTAATCCTGAAAAACGCTGAGTATATTAAAGCTCCATTGGAGCTATGGATATCAAGAATTCACAGGACTAAATCCTATTAAATACATAGTGTTATCCTGACTTAGACTAAGAGACTCAATTGGATTAATTAGGAAAGATCTTCCAAGAGATGGCCAATACACTCACATTACTCTTTTAGTGGGAATGCTGTTAAAATAAGGAGCGGGACAGTGGCACAGGTCTATGGCAGACGAATATTCTAAGCACCTATTTACAAGTGTTCACCAAGGAGTTTTTAATGAATCAGATCTTCCCCATTATTCATTCCCCAGTATTCACTGTTTTTCAGACACAGAATTTAGTGTTTTCACCAATGGCACAGCAGCACTTCTTAAACACATATGGGAAGGTACCCTGGCACCAAGGGATGCCTCTGCATGAGGCAAGAGACCTCTCTGACAGCGTCTGGGCTACTCTACCAGCTGTTATTCAGTCATCACTTCTTAATCTTCCTACTAACAGTTATGAAACCATAACCCCCTGCCCTTCTTCCTTCCCCTGCCCAGGAGCAGAAGATCTGGCCTCTCAGTGCAGCAGCACAGGCACAGGCAGTGGCTGCTCACTCTCCAACCCCCTCCTGCTCCTTGGGAGCATCACTCGGACCAGTGCTGCTCCTGTTGCTAAAGTTTAGATGTAGCTTCAGTAGGAACGTGAGCATCTTTTCTTTGGGCAATCACAACCAAGTTTTTTTATAGCTGCATATAAATAAGTGTCTTTAATTGTCCTCGCTTTAGGAGGAACATGACACAGCCTTTGTCTGGGGCTACTGCAGAGCGAATGGCAGCTACCAGGAAGAAGGGTTCAGGAAATGAGAATCCAGGTTGTCGCCTTCCAGTTTAATTCCTCTCTCATCCTTGCCAAAACGAGGAAGGATGAAGTAGTGAAGCCTCCACCCGATGACTGAATGCCTCAGCTGCAGCCAGTCACACCCAGGAGGCCCCATCCCTCCTGACCAGCGACCAAAAGCCTCCAGTTGTTATTATCCAGCTTTCCCAGATTAACTTTTGCATGCAGTTCTGCAGTGGGAACCTCTGATGCAAACGGGAATCATGCACAGCTCAGAATAAAGAGAACTCACCCCAAATGAAACACATGATTTACGTCTGGAGAGACTATGGGGGAGAGAAAGGAGCGAGGAAAGGGCTTCTCAGAGCAGCACAACATTCAGTATCTCATACTATTCATTGAACAGCTGCTTTCCTTGGGGCAAAATCGAAGTATTTTGTGCCAAGCAGGTTGCAGAAGGTCACCCTTGGTGGAAAAGCTCAAAACAGATCTTCACATTTCTCGGAGGACTTCTCTCCGTGCCTTCTGGGAAGAGCTCTTGTTGTAGGGATCTGCAAGTGGGACCAACTCATTGTCCCCTGAGAGGACACCTAGTTTAAGGCACTTTCAGCAAGGCTTTCCCGCTCAGCAGTTGTGGCACGCAGCTTCCTTTACCAGAAATGTGGCCAAAAGGCATCTCTGGAGATGCCAACGTCACCTCGCTGCCCACAAAGGGAACTTACTGTGATGAGCTTGGACTCTGATAGGAGTGCAGAGAGACGAGATGAGATGACAGAAGGGCTATAAAGATGCTGCGAAGGCTTTTTATAAGAGCAAGTAGTGACATGACAAGGGGGAATGGCTTTAAGCTGAAAGAGGGCAGATTTAGATTAGATCTTAGGCAGAAGTTCTTCCCTGGGAGGGTGCTGAGGTGCTGGCACAGGGTGCCCAGAGAAGCTGTGGCTGCCCCATCCCTGGCAGTGTTCAAGGCCGGGTTGGACACAGGGGCTTGGAGCAACCTCCTCTAGTGGAAGGTGTCCCGGCCTGTGGCAGGGGTTGGAACTGGATGAGCTTTAAGGTCCCTTCCAACACACCAGTCTGAGATTCTACGAATTCTAGTCAAATCTTGCCACTTTTAATCACCTCATGACTGACACAAACTGCATAGATCAGTGAGATGATTTCTTGTGGCCTCCATCAGCTCTGGAGCAGCCTCTTGGAGGGACAGTGACAAACTCCAGGAGAAGTCTGGGCTGAAAATACAGAGCTGTTTACAAAAAGCAGTACCCGAAGTGAGAAAAGGTGACAGAAGATGACTCTGAATTAATAACACCATTTTATGTATCAGAAAATATCACATCTGACAGAGCTGCCAAAGACAAGCACAAGTCAACTTTGTAAGAGGAGAATTTATTGTGCTGGTAGCAGAGGAAAAACCCAAAGTTTTACAAAGAAAAGAAACTTAACATGGTATTGAGGATGTTTATTTCTTTTATCATATTATGTATGAATCTTTTATAAGTTTTCAGTGAACTGTATTAATTAAAAATTAGTTCTGGGAATATTTTGCTTGTAGCCTAATAAGCTATTACGTCAATACAGATTTTCGTGGACTATTTTCAATGTGGAATAAAGGGGTCTCCCGAGTATGCGCAATGGAACAGAAATGTAACAAAGAAAAAAACCAGTAAAATGCTTCACACTCTTTCCTTGCATAAGTTGAGGATTAGGGTGCAGGTCTTACTAGTCCTTTCTAACTCATTTTTATGAGTTACCGCCAAAAGGTTTTACTATTATTAGAAGTTTTATGGTCCCAGGCCCTGTAATGAACTTGATTATTTGATGTTTTTCATTTTGGCCTTTAGTCTGATCCATACCAATGCTACCACACAACAAGGTAAGACTGCTCCACCAGTGGTCCTTTGGACACCATACTCCAGACATGGCGAGAAGAGCACTGCAGATATCCTACCCCCCAGTGCTCCCATCCATCAGGAAGTATATAGAAGGCAATAAAATAGAATCATAAAATCACTGAATCTCAGAATGGCGCTGGCAGAGATTGCCCAGAGAAGCTGTGGCTGCCCCATCCCTGGCAGTGTTCAAGGCCAGGTTGGACACAGGGGCTTGGAGCAACCTGCTCTAGTGGAAGGTGTCCCTACCCATGGCAGGGGGTTGGAGCTGGATGAGCTTTAAGGTCCCTTCCAGCACAAACCATTCCATGATTCTATGATCAGCCCAGCTGAGAGGTATTCTCCAGCGTACCAAGATAGCCATTGACTTTCCCAAATCCAAACCCTGGACCACCACTCCAGCACTGCCCAATACTAAACCAGTGTAATTATTCGTACTTATTTAGCCACACAATAAGTAAAGTATTACACTGTTGGTTGATTTAACCCAAGTCAGTAACCAAAGTAAGCAGCAGTTAATTGATTTGCCCAGGTTCAACTCAGAAGCACATGACACTGAGTGGAATGAGAAACACGGCCTCCTGATTCCCACCTCAGTGTTTTATCCCCAGACTCTAGCTATTTCTACTGCATCAGTTCATAATTTTCAAAAGCCAAGGAAAATAAACACCACATATCTTTGTGTTCTTTAGTTTGCAGGTTGAAACATGCTCTTCATATTCATATTAATGAGCTGCTTCTCATGAGGCAACCCATTAAATTTCATAGGAGAGCTAACATAAACCTCACATGAAATGAAATAGTTGCAGTTAGGTTTACATTTCCTTGCACGGTACACTTTGCATTCTTGCTTTATGAACAAGCTTGTACGTTTTATTTAATGATAAACAGGCTTAATGACTCTAGCTGTGTTTTTTTGCCATCTTTTTCTTCTGTTCTAGTTGAATAACAGGATAACATCCTTCACTGGGCACTGGCCACACAACATTTTTCATGTCATAAGTAATGGAATATGCTAAAGGATTTTTTTGCCATTATTGTGGTTTTTCAACACTTTTTATAGAATTCATTATTAATTGATGGAATGTTTTTTGGACAGGAATGGGTAAAGAATCCATTCAAATGTTTGTTTAGTGTCTGTTGATTGGGAGATACAGCACCATTGCTCCTCCTCTTCCAAAAGGACTGCAGTGTTGTTTCAAAACACATTATGAAATCCAAGCTCTTTGGCAAAAAAGGTGATTTCCTCCCTGCTTGGTTCTGCAAAACCACCATTTTCATTAACAATATTTCATTATTATTAAATTATCATAATGCTTTTTAAATTTCAAGCAAGATCACCTATAGCCACATTGCCTTTCCATGTAAAATTTAGGACTATGCACAGCGTATGTATGCTCCAGATGAAATCCTCAGGTCATCTAAAAGGCAGAACTGGTAGCAAAACTTTTCCCAGACTCTTTATAACACAAATTAGAGCAGTATTAAGTTTGGAACTACTAGAGCAGATAGGGCATTTGAATTGATTCCTGACCTGCAGCCTCCCTAAGCCGTGTTCAGTTGTAAGACTGTCCTTGCTGCCTTTACTGCTGCTGGCTATTGGGATCACACAACTAATTTTGTAGCTCCACCACTACAGTACCTGAACATAAATCTAACAGTAAATGTAGCTGCCATCGAGTCGTGCCCCCAAAACAAGAAAGTCTGTGATAAAGGCAGAAGTAAGCACAGGTCTCCAGGGTTCTCAATACTTTTGCCATAAAACCTGTTTCTTTCTTTGATCCCCAGCCCTTTCTCCAATTCTCAGGTAGCCAACAAGACTACAGCTGTTAGTGATGATGCTCACATCTTCTGATGCTCCCAAACTGGACATCGGGGTAGCACATCAGGCCACGCAGCGCTGACCCAGCTGGTTAATTGTGGACGGTGAACATCATTGTACCTTAAAGCTCATCCATTTTCAACCCCCCGCCATGGGCAGGGACACCTTCCACTAGAGCAGGTTGCTCCAAGCCCCTGTGTCCAACCTGGCCTTGAACACTGCCAGGGATGGGGCAGCCACAGCTTCTCTGGGCACCCTGTGCCAGCGCCTCAGCACCCTCACAGGGAACAACTTCTTCACCACGGAGAATGCTGCTGGCGCTGCCCTGGCAGTAGTAACATGTTCTGTGTGTGCCTGGCTGCGGATCACGGCTCTCAGGCTGCTAAGTGGCCAAGGGAGAAAAAACAGGCTGAGGGATAGAGGCACTGAGTGAGAAAGACAGGGTCTATGGGAGACGCCAACCAGGCACACATATCCTGGGCGTGCTCCTCACCCTGTACTGCCTTTGCTCCCAGCTATCCAGGAGCAAGGAGCTTTCCCAATGCTGTAAGCCTAAATCCCATAAGAAAAATGGGAGAAGAACTAAGAAAGGAGGAGAGTAGCTTGTTCTTTCAGAAAATATAAGAGGAAATTATTGTCTCAAAGAGTTGCAGCACATTTTCTAAAGACATTTGAGCCCTACTTGCATCAAAACATCCTGGTGTTCAGACCATGTACTCACCAACCCATTTTCCCTCTGTAATTTCCTTGTGAAAGCTGCCTTACTTACCTTTCAAACCCATGCAAAAATTACAAGAAGAAAACAAAACAAGTAGGAATAAGGTTTATTGGAAGAGTTACAATCTTGGGGAATATTCTCCAAGGGAAATGGATGTTTAATTAAACACACAAGGCGGCGCTCACCCGATGGAGAGGCACCGCTGAAGTCCTGAGGGCTGTTTCCTGGCACACATTACGTTGGAATATTCGTGACTTGTTTATTTTGGATAAGGCACACTTCCATGGGCACGCTGGTGAGTTAACAGCACACAGAGAAGGGAGGCAATAGCTAAAGTAAGGCAACAAGCGCCATCATAATATAACTTCCATTTGGGTAATATCTTTCAGTTTCTCATTGAAGACAGGAAGAAATTAAACCAAATTGCACAGGGATGCATTCACCAATACTGCTATTGATGCTGCTCATGTGGAAAACTTCGGATTTGACTTTCTTTTTGCCAGCATTGTCTGTGCACGTGCATCTCAGAAGCAACGAGATAAATGCCCAATGTAAATTGAATTAGCAACTTTGCTAATGAAAACTTATTTAGGTAAAGAATTGTTCCCTTTGGAATGGGTGCTCTTTATTCAACCTTTCAATGTCAGTTATCATTTTTAAAACAGCTTGACCTGGAAGCATACAGTTAAAATTGTGGTGACTGTTAATGACAGTTTTATTGGACACTATGCTTATAGTTCACATTTTGAGGTCTGTATGTAATTGATCTTTCTACCCTACATGAGAAACACTGCAATAAGTTGGTTGCAGCACCACATTATAGATATAGAGAAATAATAATGATGTCACCTTGAGATTCAAAGATCGTGGAATAGTAATAGTCTCCTAGCTCATTCTCCCAACTGTGATGACCTCTCCAGTACTAAATCTTAACAGTCTCAGCATTATTTTTGAATTATTCATGCTAGCCTTTTCCCTCACTACAAAATCAAGGAAAATGAATGCATCATGCTCTGCAGCTCCACAGGTATTTTTGTAAAAATATAACATGTTATTTGGTTTCATAAACCTATGCAGCGATACAGGTCACTCACTAGTCTGAGCAAACCCCAAAATTCAGATGCAGAAGACACGGGACACATTCATTCTAAGTCTGACAGAGGCATTTTTGAATCTCTGGAAGTTCCAAACCCTGTGTTTTGATTAATTGCATTTTCGTGTGTGAAAATAAAGCGAGAATTAAACAAGCACCAATACATACAAACTGGTTTTCGCTAACTTTGACAGCGCGATGTTTCAGGGATTGAGCA
This sequence comes from Strigops habroptila, assembly GCF_004027225.2. Classification (NCBI taxonomy): domain Eukaryota; kingdom Metazoa; phylum Chordata; class Aves; order Psittaciformes; family Psittacidae; genus Strigops; species Strigops habroptila. The sequence goes on from NC_044281.2 coordinate 81,378,658, forward strand.
GGACAGGAAAACACAGAAAGAATTAAATATTAGGAACAGAAAAGTGCTTCTTAACATTATATTTACAGCTGAAATCAATGGTGATGCTCAGGCCAAGCTGTAAAGAAAGCAGACGCTTCTGGAACCATGCCACATTGAATGGCAGCAGCATCGTGATGTGCTGGAGACAACTCATCTGTTCTTAAAGGCAGCAGGTTGATAACTCTTCTAGACTATCAAACCCGGATAATAAGAGAGCGCTACAGTTTTATTCCAGTGATGGATCTCATAAAAAGTGCACATGGGAATAAAATAAAATGCATGTAAATGTAAACTCAAGCAGGTATCCTGATTCATCTGTAGCTGGTGACCTTTAAGTTCATTATGAAAAACAAATGTCAAGCTTTCAAAAGACAGGAGTATCCCTGGCTTTGCTGGGGATTTTGTATGCTATTGCAGAGACTGTATTAATTTAGCCGGGCATCAATAACCTTGAAATCAGGATTTTGCACTAAAAGTCTAGTTTTATGTTTATTCAGAAAGCAAAGATAAAAGGCGACTTTATTTTAAGGGACCCTCCAGTGGCTACAGGGCAAACGTAATGTAACGTTACTGATTTTGCCTACCTTGCTATTCAATGCTAGCTCCCATGGCAACAGATTTTATATGAATACAAAGAGTGTGATGAAGATCTTCCTTTATTTTGCACCGGGTTTAATTATGGAAAAGTCTCCTATCTGCAGAGTTATTTGGCATCCCTGAAATGGCAAATGCTCCTGGAAAGCCTTGGCCAAAGCAAGCTGCAGGCCCCCAGGAGAAGGACCTCATTGATCTACTGTTGAAAACAGGAGAGATGTTGCATGTTTACACTGACACCCAAATTCTGAGCGGATTAACAGGGGAATATCACATAATTGCTAAAGAAACAACATATGATCAATTAATTACTTCTCTACCTCTAAGAAAAAATGTTTATGCTACTGTTCTGTCCTCAGTAAGTTGGTAGACACTCACTCTGAAGGTTTCACCTAAACACAGAAAGGAGACTAAAGCACTTAAATTGGTTTTCCTCCTTTTTTACCCCTTTATTTTATATTATAGTCACTCTAAAAACTTACCTGCTTTCACTATATCCCCTTTGTTCAGCTTATACAGGGACACTCTTACTGTGATGAATCTCATGCCATATTTTTACAGAAAGAAAAACCCACCCACCCGTCAAAAAGAACAAAAGCATTAAAAAACCTAAAAATCACTGGTTTTAATCTAACTGAACATCAGCCAGGCCTGTCCCTCCTGCATTCATGGTGCTGTTAACCTGCACAGCATCCCAGCAGGGGGAAAGAGTTACAGACATTGGGTAGTCACAGTGATTAGAGACAGGAAGAAACTGCACACATTAGGATGCACACCTTCCCTCCACGCTGCACCTCTGCCACTGCAAACCATGCAATTACAATTACAAATAACCCTGTTCTTCTCTTGGCCTGTAATTCACGTCTGCTGAAATCAAAGGGAGCTCTGCCACTGAATTCACTAAGAAAAGGATTATCCCCTCAGTTTGTTTGCTTGTGTTAATGTTCTACCCAAAGGATGGATTTTTGATCACTTTCTAAACTAGATTCTTGTCCTTCTTTCTGCACAAAGTGGTTCCATATTTAAGTATTCTGCCAAAAATACATTCTCTGTTTCACTTTTGCACTGACATGGTGCTTTGCTGGAAGGACTCTACACTGAGGGCATGAGAATAGACTCTCTGTTGTCACCATTACAGTTCTTTGATGCCCAGACATGCAGTATCTTTTGATACTGTGCAGGGTCATCCAGTAACAATGGTGGAGTTATTCCACCAGTGCATTGGGTTTTCCTTTTCTGATGGCTCACGGACATGAAAGAGAACCTTATCTGCTTGTTAGAGCAAATAGCGAGCTTGGACCCAAAGAGAGCTGCCCAAAGATACCATCACAGCTCCCTTCGGATATGGGCTGTCACCACAGCAAGTGCCAGCTCCATCCATGGACCGCTGGCAAGGAGATGGGATGGATGACCTAATAGCACTTTTCATCTCTGACTTCTGTTTCTACAATAGCCAGAGTCAATGGCCTCAGTGATCAGAGGTATTCAAAGCAGAATCTGCAGCCTCCTACTGAATGGTGACAAATGACATTCAACTTGAAAAAACGCAACCTAATATATCTATGGAAAAATAATCTTAAACAAAGGTACTCCAATGGTGAAAGGAAATCTGGCCAGAAGGAAAAGCAAAAGGAACACAGGAGTGATAACAGCAGATTATATATGAGTAACCAAGAGTTTTCAGGATTGTTTGATGGCTTCTGATGACGCACACACCACCTCAGAGGAGAAGACAGGGTGGGAGGTTTCATCCATCACTAACCAAAGCAAACCTAAGCATGCTGCATGCAAACCTCAGTACCTCAGGGATGTGGACATGCTCAAGCAAGTCTAGAGGAGGGCATGAAGATGCCGCAAGAGCTGGAACAGCTCTGCTCTGGAGCCAGGCTGAGAGAGCTGGGCTGGGGCAGCCTGGAGAAGAGAAGGCTCCTGAAGAGGAGACCTTAGAGCAGCTCCAGTGCCTAAAGGTACTACAGGAAACCTGGAGAGGGGCTTTGGACAAGGGCCTGTAGGGACAGGCCAAGGGGAATGGCTTTAACCTGCCAGGGGGGAGATTGAGATGAGCTCTGAGGCAGAAGCTCTTCCCTGTGAGGGTGCTGAGGCGCTGGCACAGGGTGCCCAGAGAAGCTGTGGCTGCCCCATCCCTGGCAGTGTTCAAGGCCAGGTTGGACACAGGGGCTTGGAGCAACCTGCTCTAGTGGAAGGTGTCCCTGCCCGTGGCAGGGGGTTGGGACTGGATGAGCTTTAAGGTCCCTTCCAACCCAAAGTCTGGGATTCCTTGCTCACACTCATTGCTATTCAGCTAATTCCTACCATCAAATTCTCATTACTAGTAGGAACACGTGTATCAACAGTCAGAAAAATTCAGCTCCTCATTCTTGGCCATTAATCTAAGAAGCAGCATTGCAGCAAGTTTAATCAGCTCTTTTAAAATCCCTTCCCCCTTAATTCCATAAGTACGCATCTATTTTAGGCTCTTGATATAAAACCCACCAAATATTTGTGGGTAATTCCTGTACTTCTGCTTAGTCTCATAAGCCCAAAGGAATATACAGCAGCAGACCTAGATCCCATTTTTAGCCTCCAGTTTCTCTTTTGACACCGAACTTCCACTATGTCATTAAGAAAAGGCATATTAGCATCTCTGCGGATAGGAACTCTGGTTAAATCACCCTTTAATCTTTCTTAACAAGTTTATCTCTCCCAAGATGTCATTTTGTGTCATTCTGCAAATTTTGACTGAGTTTTGCTCCTGAACCGTATTTGTCCTCACTGCTTTTCAGATTTCCTGGCTATTTAGCTCTTCTATACGAAACATGTTTTCAGAATATTCCATTCAGAAAACTGAATATTTTCAAGTGAAATTTCATTTTGGCTTTCTGTGCCCGCGCTCTCAAAGCGAGTAGCAGCAGGGATTTTTTTTCTTAATGCAAAATATAGAGATTTATTATGTTATATGAGGCACAGTGATGATTTTATTCCAGCATAAATGTCATTCCCACATAGCAATTTCAATTGGCCTCCTCGAAGTGATTTTTTTTTTAGGTGCTTGCACCTAATATTAATGTTAAAATTTAGGATAGTTCATGGAAGGATAATGACAGAGCCAATTAGGTGGCAGAGCAGGATTTACTCATTTCCATTGGAAATACCAGGTCCCTCCTACTCTTGCCATACAGTGAGTTAGGATTTTAGAACAAAATCAAGGTTTTTCTTTAATTTGGGAACATCTAAAAACATGCATGTGAAAGTGAAGCAACATGCCCATTTCCTCTTAACTATTTACCTACGAGTGCTGCCAGATAAATGCCACTCAGTATCTGAGGTCAGCTTAGGTTTGAACAGCGCTCCACATTCCTGAACTCCTTCCCAAATCTCGGGAAGGCAAAGAGAGGAAAACAAATAGCAGATGTGGGAATTGGGAAAAGGAAACGGTCATTTTTCCAGTGTGGGTCATGGAGAATAGATTAGTAAGTCCAGGATAGTTTAAACATGCTGGCACAAGCAAAGAGAAGCTGGCCTTTGCCCAGCACAAACAGTGCCAAATGCGTGAGAGCAGGGAGCTGTGTGCACGCGGCCAGTCGCCTGCTGCCAATTCCATGTGGTTATCCACATGCCATGGCAATGCCCTTGGCTGCCTCCGCGGGATTTCAGCGTCTCCCAGTTGTACCTCGGGGATGCTGCAGCAGCAGCGGCGGCTCTGGATGAAGAGCTCCCATGGAGGACTTGCAGCACTGTGTGCATTTCTGGTGTCCTCAACATAAGAAGGACATGGAGCTGTTGGAGCAAGGCCAGAGGAGGCCATGAAGATGATCAGGGGCTGGAGCACCTCCTGTATGAAGACAGGCTGAGAGAGTTGGGGCTGTTCAGCCTGGAGAAGAGAAGCTGCGTGGAGACCTCAGAGCAGCTTCCAGTGTCTGAAGGGGGCTATAAGGATGCTGGGGATGGACTCTTCATCAGGGACTATAATGACAGGACAAGGGCTGATGGGTTCAAACTGAAAGAGGGGAAGTTCAGGTTAGATATAACAAAGAAGTTCTTCCCTGTGAGGGTGCTGAGGTGCTGGCACAGGGTGCCCAGAGAAGCTGTGGCTGCCCCATCCCTGGCAGTGTTCAAGGCCAGGTTGGACACAGGGGCTTGGAGCAACCTGCTCTAGTGGAAGGTGCCCCTGCCCGTGGCAGGGGGTTGGAACTGGATGAGCTTCAAGGTCCCTTTCAACCCAAACCAGGCTGGGATTCTATGATTCTATGGACACAAAGCCCACCCCATGCTTCTGGTTGCAGGCACACCACATGCACCCTCAGAGCAAATGGGTCCTGAGTTGAGCATTAATATGACTGCAACCTGCATCCCCCTCTTGGTACTCACAGGCAGTGCTGGTGACAGACTGATGGCATCAAACCTGGCTTGGAGAGCAGGGACACGCTGGAAAGAATCACAGAATCAACCAGGTTGGAAAAAACCTTTAAGCTCATCAAGTCTAACCATTCTCCAGCACTGCCAAGGCCACCGCTAACCCATGTCACTGAGGGCCCCATCTACAGAGTTTTTGAACTCTTCCAGGGATGGTGACTCCACCACTTCCCTGGGAAGCCTGTTCCAATGCCTGATTAAAGCATCAGTGTGAATCTCGGGTAGAGACCTGATTTCACTTTTCTGTTTTATGGATACAGCTGCATGTGATGCCACTTTAGGTAGCAATAAATCTAGGGGATAGTAATTTAGTTCAGTGTCTCTGAACCAAACAGGAACAGTAATTACTCCCCAGCACCTTCTTAGACTTGTACAATATTTAAGCCACATTCCTACAGAGGACAGACAGGGCCAGATTAACATTGTGAAAGGGAAAACACAGCCCTGGCCACATGAAAAGTGGACACAGAGACCACCCAGCCACCGCACGACGAATGAGATGTCATCCGTGGCATCCCACCGCTCAGGATGTTATTCTTGTGCAGCCCTCAATCAATTCTGTCTGTACAAAATGACCACACTCTCTTTTTGGGGGTCTCTGGGAAATCTTTGTTCAAATTGAAGATGGTTTTCTAACAGGCTCTGCTCTTTACCCAATTTTCCAGCTGAGTTGACTGAGGCACAGGCAGGTCAAAAGGCTTACCCAAGGTCAGGGAGTGAATCAATGAGTTGGGTCAGATTAGATCTCAGCCTGTTCTTTGCTTTTCATCCTTCGCTGTTACTGCCAGATCACCAGGTTAACAAAAATGTCATGGATGTGCTTTAAAAATATATCTGTTTTTAAACTTGTTATCCCAATAAGAATTAAGTTCTTTAGATATAGCACCCTATATAAGATTAAGTTTCAGGAGGTTAAGCCTTTACTGCGAGGAATTCAATATCCAGCACGATATAAAATCACCAGCAGGAGAAATATTTTTACTACTGTATAAAAGTCATAAAAATGCAGAAAAGTCAAATTCACAGCTCAAACGCTGAAGTGCTCAATCAGGTCGAGTTCTGCCTGGCTTTAATTGTATTTTGCCTTGGGAAAAGGCTTCAGATCTGGCCAGAAATTAGTATGCTGATCCCACGGTGTGAATGGTGTTTTATTTACTTATACCCTGAAATAAGCTATTGAATTCAAGCAGCTGTTTTAAACTAAAAAGTATGACTCATCCAAAACTGAAGGAGCTATGGTGTTTTGAAGAATAATGCGAGGATGCCTCTTCCAGACAACCACTATGTAATTTCATAGAATCATAGAACCATAGATTGGTTTGGGTTGGAACGGACCTTAAAGCTCACCCAGTCCCAACCCCCTGCCACGGGCAGGGACACCTTCCACTAGAGCAGGTTGCTCCAAGCCCCATCCAACCTTCCGTAGGAGGAATTTGATATTACGTAACCAAATAATTTAATATGAATTGACCAAAAAAGCCCATTTCCCCTCAAGGAACATGTGTTTCCTGAGTTCAGGCACCAAGAGGCACCCAAAGCACTGGGTATTCAGAAAGAGCATGCCCCCAGGAGGGCAGAGGAGCCAAGACGGGCTCCCTGGAGAGGATGGGCCATCCCCATCCTTGGAGGGTCCAACACCAAATGGGATAAAGTCCTGAGCAGCCGGGTCCAACCCTGGAGCTGGCCCTGCCTGGGCCTCCCCCAGTCCATCTGGGACTATTTTACCATCCTACAGCACCACCATACATTGTCCTTTTCAGGACAAGTATTTTAAGACCCTTGCAAGGGCAATATGTGCATCTCCAAGCTATCGTTCATGGGACAAGCAGCTCCTTTGCCCCATGAAGATGTGGTACAGAGAAAGAGGAATATAACTTTCTTCGCAGCTATTTCTACATAAATAAAACAAGGAACATGTTAATCAAACTGTTCCTATTTACTTCATTCACCTTTATGCTGTTAAAACACAGACGTCTTGTTCTGGGCTTTTTGCTTTATGGACAATGGGAAAAGTTGGCTTTGGAAAGCCTTGTCAGGAATTTTATTTTCCTGGTTTTAGGAATGTGACAGGCTCGATCGCAAACGCACTCGAAACTCTTGGCAAAGTTCAGCAATGAGGAAGCTGCACCTCATCAGTTCTCATCTGCAGATCAAAGCGATTCCCTGGCAACATGAAAAGATTGTATTTAAAACCTGACAGGATACCCTTAAAAAAATTAAAAAGAATAAGCTTAAGGATTCTGGGAAGAATGCATTCTGAGCTTCAAGCAAAATAAAACAACATCTAACAAGCAGCATTAAAAATATCCTTAGACTCCAGAGAAACATTTGTATTTGTCCAGCATTGAAACAATATACTAACCAAAATGATCTCTGCTTTATGTTCCAGCTCAGCATAACACTATTTAGCTGTTATACTGAATTAAAACTGTGCTGATTTTCTTCTTGCACTTCTAGAAAGACCAGTTAAAGCTAAAAACAGGCAGGGGGTGGCAGTGATCTGAAAGAAGCATCCTGAGAGAGATGTGCAAATAGAGAAGTTGTTCCTCAGCTCCTTCTGCTTCCTGGTACCTTACAGCAGTGTTGGAATGTAAATGTTACCTCTCTTTTGACTAGCTTACCGCCTTCCCTATTCCTCAGGCTTGCTCTGGAGCTGCCTTTGCCTCCACCTCGGTGCTGTCAGAACAGGGAGCACACGGAGGCTTCAGTAGATGCCTGACCTTTCCAGGGTGTGCGTTTCTACCTTCCCCACCTAGGGACTTGCTTACGCTTAAAGTCTGCTCCAGGTTAACTTGAATTATTTCATGTTAAGGTGCTTAATGTCACAAACAATTTTATTTTCTCCTGTTGCAGGTCAGCTGGCATTTTAATGTGTCTGATTAAACTGACTTAGCTGAACATGGAATAGATGTGCCTGCTCTTCACCAGGGACTGTAGCGATAGGAAAAGGGGTAATAGGTTCAAACTGAAAGAGGGGAAATTCATGCTAGATATACGGAAGAAGTTCCTCCCTGTGAAGGTGCTGAGGCGCTGGCACAGGGTGCCCAGAGAAGCTGTGGCTGCCCCATCCCTGGCAGTGTTCAAGGCCAGGTTGGACACAGGGGCTTGGAGCAACTTGCTCTAGTGGAATGTACATCAGTGCAGCTGAACAGGGCTCCTGCCTCTGTTTGGTAGCACTACTTGGCGAGGAGCTGCATTTCTTCCTGCCTTTCCCTTTGCCTTTCCCGTCCCACAGAGAAACATCCTTTAAACATGCTTTCCTTAAAGAAGTATGTATAGAGTTACTCATCTGTCCTTGCTAAGCTGTCCTACTACCAGCAGTGCATTTACATCCTTAACTAGGACATCATTAACCACTTCTCTGACTTGTCAGTACAGCAATTCCTTGTCTCTTTCGCTCTAAAACAACAGCCAAAAAAAGGCACATTTTATTATCGCTACAATGAATGCTGTGGTTGGACAATGAAGTTGTTTATTTTCCAGTTCTTTTTTCAACATGATGATTATGAGCATGACTGAACATTAAATGGAGACCTATTCAAAATATGTAGGAGAAAAAGATGCCCCGAAAACCAGAAAACAAAACGAAGGCAGTAATGAGTGAATGAGGGAACAGAGAAAAAGGCAGGGATAGAGTCTCACTAGCACATTTGATAGGAATGCTGCAGCAGCAAAGAGCAATCCTGGAGAACATGATGATGCTTGATGGCACCAGAGCTTTATACCAAGTATTTCTGCAACAACTTCAAAGCAGGATTTCCCTGAAACAGTAGAGCAGCTCCCAGTGCCTAAAAGGGCTACAAGAAACCTGGAGAGGGGCTTTGGACAAGGGCCTGTAGGGACAGGACAAGGGGAATGGCTTTAACCTGCCAGAGGGGAGATTGAGATGAGAACTTAGGAAAAAGTGCACGTGATGCAATCCTCAAATACCCCAACACTCGTCAGCTTCCCCTTGCAGGCTCCCCTCTGGCAGCCATATGGGTTTCAAGCTTGGGCCCGTGGCTGGTTGGGACCAGGCAGTTCCATCAGCACTGGATATCAAGGTTCAGACCCCAGACTGGAGCTCCTGGGTCACCAGTCACCTTGGCAAGTGAGCTCCAACAATCTGATTCTCCAGTCTCCTAAGGGACTCATTGCTTTCCCTCAGCTGCCCAGGAACACAACCACTTGGCATCAGATTTTCACCACAGCAAAAGGGCAGTGTGAAAACGGGAGTAACAACAGGTAGAACCAGTCTATACTTTGTGCCTTCTTCACTGCCGTGTGTCCATTTCTGTTGTGGTCGCTGTACTGCTGCCATGTATTTCTGTTACACTGATGCTAAGGCACCCAGGCGGTCTGGGGGGAACTGGATTCCTTTAATGTAGATACTCTCCATACCAAACAAGACACACTTCTACCTGCAGTGAGTAATTCAATATTAGCAGTTTGGACTGTTCTTCAGTGGCAATGTGATGAGGTTTGCTAGCACTCTGAAGATTACACAGGTAATCTTCACAGTGGAGGTATACACAGGGTTTATAAAATCACACAGAATTCATACATTTTACATAGACAACCTCCTTAAAGTGTCACACTGTATTTTAGCATCTGAACTTAAGAGTGATAGAATAAAAGAATCCTGATTCCCCGCAATGGATCTTGGGCTCTGCAACCTCCTACACATGCATATATCATTGCTGACTTCCAAAAGAGTACTGTTGGCTTGAGGGACAGAGGTGTACCTCCTATAATGGTATATACTACATTCTGCAGCAACCTTTCTTCTCATATTTCAGAGTTGAAAAAGGCCTGTCAAAAAGGGGCTATTATGAAAGGGAATTTGAAGACATTCATAAACATCTAGACAGAAAATTGCATTTTCAATATGAGAACCTCAATAGTTAAGGCTACATTTGGGAGATCACTATGGCCCTCTTATTTTCTGCTTACGCTGTCAAAGTTTGAATTCATGTTGGGTTTTTGAGCAATTCAAACAAAGGATACTTTCATAAACATCCATTTCATAAACTAGGGCATATCTAATTCTTTGGGTTCTGAAGGCTGAGCTGAATGTAGTGTTTGTAGTCTACTGAGAATATGTCTGGAAAACATAAAACAATCTACTAGGTAAGTTACAAAGCTGTTGACATAGGGAATGAAAATGGAAATTCTGCTGTAGTCTCCTACATCCACAGTTTTACACTGTACTTTGCCTGATGTTAGCTGATTGGTGCAGTATATCTTGATGTTAGTATCCCATTTCAGAAACGTTCTGACATTATCTATTTGGCACTTTGAAAAATAGCATCAAACTCCCAATGCATTTGAGCACACGTTTCAGCACAGCAATTGTAATACCCATTTCCATCGATGCAAGAGGTGGGTTAGCACCAACTTCAAGTGGATTCATTTCTAAGAATGCAGTATGTGATTCTACAGAATGCACACACTGCTACACACACACAGCGTGGCTGGAAAGACCAAAAGGAATTAACTTGATTTAATTTCCAGTGCCTCCCACTAAACAGACACGTTCATTTGGGAGCAGGTCTGCCCCTATACTGCAATTGATGCCATGAGTTCTGTGAATGCAATGGCACACATAATGTTGGCACCTCACCTGCCCATGACACGGGAAGGAACACAAGGAGGAATCTTCATTCCAAAGAAAAAGAATTAAGAACAATTTTTCAAATAATTTATGATGATTACAAAGATAGAATCATGGAATCATAGAATCATTTAGGTTGGCAAAGATCTTTAAGATCAAGTCCAACCGTTCCTCAGCACTGCCAAGGCCACCACTAACCCATGCGACTAAGGGCCTCATCTACATGTTTTCTGAACACTTGCAGGGATAACGCACATCTCTACACAAGGCTACAATAACCCAGTCACTTGAAGGATGTGTTCTATTGCAAATATGCTTAATGTGTCAATAGGAAAATATATATGCTGTAAATTTTGCTGTAATAATTATTGGAAGTGCTTGAGCCCTGTGGAAGTTTGGCAATAGCTGCAAAACTCCACTAAATATAGGACTCCAGGCACACTTCATTTAACAGGAGATATATCAGTGGCCTTATTGACCAAAAATACCTCTTATTTAACATTTATAAGCTTTCTTACCACACAAATTTCTCTGAAGCACAACAGATAAAATTTATACTGGTTGGCTTCACCAATATTGTCAAAGCATATTCCCAAAACTTCTGGAATAGAGCAGCCAGGAGATAACTAAACCAACTGAAGGAGGGCATATGAAACACCATAACTCTTTATGGGGTTGCCCTAAAGAAAATGAAGCCAATCTCTGCTAATATCCCTTTCATTTACACGCTTTGCTACTAGATTTCCCTAAAGGCATTAGTGGCTGGCAAACAACTCCCAGCACCTTGATTACAGGAAATCATATTTCTCCCAATGCCAAGCTTCTTCATAACGACAGAAAATAGTTTGCCTACTAAAATACATTTGCTTAACTTACCCGTTATTCTACACTTCGAACCACCCGATTTCCTTCCTCTCCCAGCACAGGAACCATTGTATTCTTCCTCAACATATCCCGACTCTTAGCCTACTTTTTGTTTTCTTTTTTTAATAGAGATGAGTCCATGCTTCCACATTTGGAATCAAAGAAGCTTGGAGAATGTTTTGGGGGAAGAGGGAGAGAAAAAGTTTTATTAGTGGGGGTTACAAACTATTTCAAAGATGATGGCAATGTAAAATGCACAAATCTTTATCTGAATTCCCTTGAATTTCAGGAATTGTGGAGATTAACTGCAGACCCAGACTGTTCGCAAGGAAAATACTCTCCTCTTACTGAAGTAGCTATGTCAATAACCTCAGTTGCCATTGGAAATGATGTGCCATTACCAGTGATTCAGATTAAAATTAGGTATCAGGAAGAAGTTCTTCCCTGTGAGGGTGCTGAGGCGCTGGCACAGACTTTTCCCAGAGAAGCTGTGGCTGCCCCATCCCTGGCAGTGTTCAAGGCCAGGTTGGACACAGGGGCTTGGAGCAACCTGCTCTAGTGGAAGGTGTTCCTACACCTCTACATTTTCCTACCAACAGGCCTTCAAATCTCCAAACGGCTTTTATCCAGACTGAAGAATGACCCCTGAAAAATCACACTTTTCCAGAACTACCTCTTAGACCTCTTTTCCTACATACAGATCATATCTTACATCATCAAAATTTAACTCCCTTTAAAGTCCCCTGAACCACTTGAACTCATAGATCTGTCCCCACCCAGTGACCCAGGTCCATGTTCCTCAGCATTTCATACCAATGAAAATACATCGACAAACTCCTTTACTGTGCTGCAAACAAAACCGCGGTATAAGACATTATTTCTATTATTAAAAACCTAATCTGAAAACAGATTCAGAGTGATTTTCACATACACACACTCTCCTTGAGGGCCAGTTAAAGCACATAACATGCCTACATCAAACAGCTCACTCTGTATTGACATGGTATTTCCAGATTTAAATTTGCAGGACCCATCCCTGCTGTTGAGAAAATGCAAGAGTCTTGGCACATGAAATCACAGTTTCTGGTTTCATTCAGCCTTTTGCTCCTTTTTTTTTTCCTAGTGATTAGAAATGTGAAAAGCAAGACTTATTTACTTGTTCAAGTGAAACCACACAAGGTTACATTATTGAGCTTATTCACAGCTGAGGAGGTTCAAGCAGAGAGGTCACCGGAGCATAGGAAGTGATCGAGGCCAGATTCTGACTCAGTAAGGCACATACACACAAAGGCAGAAATATATTATGCTTGTGCTCCAATCTGACATTTTTCTCTGGGGAGAAATTAAAGAACTACAAGTGAGGTCCAAATCACAGTGATTTTCAGTTCTACATCTTTCCTGAGACTCCATCTGTTTCTCTCTCCAGCTAGAGAGAGGGTAGTTACAGCTCCCATGCCCAAGTCTCTCTTCCCCAGCAGATGTTGCAGAAAGTAGCTGCTTTCAGAGGTTAGTCCTTAACAAGGGATTTAATCCAGGCTGAAATATTTGTGAATTCACATCTCAAGGCATTTAATTAAACCCCCATTACATTCTTTGACCCTGAAGTTCATGGATTGGTTTAAGCAGTGGTTTATTTGGGAGCAAATTCATGTGCTGTCACTAGAAGGGCATTTTGGACCCAAATACAGATAGATGTCCCAGTTCTGGGAAGACACTATCCTGCACCCAAAAACACCGCATTAAATGAGCAATGTCTTATAACCAACAGACTTAATAACAAATAAAAACTTAAAGAAAATGCCCTGAATGAAAAACAAAGACATGGGACATGACTTGAAAAACATTTTAGAAATTTTGTATCTTCTTACAGTATCTGTGTTACGAAAACTTCCCCATAAGCTTTAGTATTAGTGAACTAGACTGGATCATTGAATCCCAGCCTGGTTTGGGTTGGAAGGGACCTTAAAGCTCATCCAGTTCCAACCCCCTGCCACGGGCAGGGACACCTTCCACTAGAGCAGGTTGCTCCAAGCCCCTGTGTCCAACCTGGCCTTGAACACTGCCAGGGATGGGGCAGCCACAGCTTCTCTGGGCACCCTGTGCCAGCGCCTCAGCACCCTCACAGGGAAGAGCTTCTGCCTCAGAGCTCATCTCAATCTCCCCTCTGGCAGGTTAAAGCCATTCCCCTTGTCCTGTCCCTACAGGCCCTTGTCCAAAGCCCCTCTCCAGGTTTCCTGGAGCCCCTTTAGGCACTGGAGCTGCTCTAAGGTCTCCCCTTCAGGAGCCTTCTCTTCTCCAGGCTGAATAAACCCAGCTCTCTCGTGTGTTGAACTGAATGCTGGAAACTGTTAGGAAGAGGGCCCTCAGAGCTAATTTAATAAGGAAGTCTGACAAGACAAGCAAGTCTGAAAAGCAACTGCAGGCGTAGGAGCAGGCCTAACTACATGAAAAGGGAATATATACACATATATATGTTCTGTTGATACTGATGTTGTTTGACCAGTGATATATCTCATTAGGAACAGTCTTCTCAGCCTTGCTCTTGCTGTTAAAGGACAGATTTAAGTGGAAATTCAAAAGTTCAGTGGTTGAAATTGCAATGGCACTTATTTAAATAACAAAGATCAGAATTTGGACAGCAGAAGGACTGGAGGAGATTTGAATAAGATGTTCATAATTCTGAGGGCAGAGTGAAAACCAATCAAGAGCACTTTTTTTACCTCACTTACTAACAGAAGTGTATGACACTTAATCAAGTTAGTTACAATGTAGAAAAGCCAGAAACAGCACAGAGAAACACTTCTTCATAGTGCAAACAATTTGTGGATCCTCTACCAAACCCCAGGATGCTGGGTTTTAAGAAGGTCTGGAGATTTCACATTTCGTATTCAAACCTGTTATAACGCCAACTAAAATCATATTAAAGATAATCAATTTTCATGCTTCAGGCAAAAAGGAGATCACCTTGGGAGAGGAGTCAAGAAAGATTAATACATATTTCGGGGAGGTTTCCACTTATAATAAAGTTTGGGGAACTTGTTACTTTTGAGAAAAGGGTATCAGGACAGAGAGAAAATTTCATCCCGTTTAGCACTGTTTCCCTTTCATGTGGCATTCTAATATTTTAAACATAATAAATTATTTTTTAAGAGATAAAATACCATACTTAAATTTCCAACATGCTAAAAATGGTACACCAACATTCACTAATAGTAATGACTCTTAAATTCTGTCAACTAAAACTATTGCAGATGTACTACTTTACCCTTTCTCTTGCCACTCACTACTTACAGGATAGGCACAAGCAGAACCTGACTCACTCTGTCTGAACTAATCCCAAGTCAGATGTGGAGAGAAGTGCATGTCAAAGAGCTAACTTCATGCTTTAAACAGCTAGATACATCTTCCCGCTGCTGCTCAGATCTATAGCTTGGACAAAAGGCAACAGGAGCTTAGGCCTACTTGCACCTTTAATGTGGATGTCCCTTAGAATCTCCTATTCATTTAAGTATTTATTTATGAAATGATATTTATATAATGATGGCATGTATGTGCAGTGGGAAAGCAGTCCTTCAGGGACTTTTTGTTTCTAATCGAGTTTTATTTTTAAGCAGCACTAAATGCTAACAGCCACCACGGCCGCCCTGGTCAATAGGTTGTTCCTTCTTAACTGAAGTAATCCATACCAGTCTGCAAAGCTGATGTTTATACTGATACCTTGAAGGATGAAAAGGCAGAAAACCAACTAATGATCATAGAATCCCAGACTAGTTTGTGTTGGAGAGGACCTTAAAGCTCATCCAGTCCCAACCGCCTGCCATGGGCAGGGACACCTTCCACTAGAGCAGGTTGCTCCAAGCCCCTGTGTCCAACCTGGCCTTGAACCCTGCCAGGGATGGGGCAGCCACAGCTTCTCTGGCCACATGTTCTAATGTCTCACCATCCCCATTGTGAAGAATTTCTTCCTAGCATCTAATCTAAATCTACCCTTTATCATTTAGGAAAGGGAGATTGTGGAGACTGCAGAAATCTCCGCCTTCCTTCCTGTTAATTCACATCATGACACTGGATTTTTAAATGTCTGAATGAAAAAGAAAATAAATCAGGGTTTGAGAAGTTTGATATTTACATTCTAAAATAATAACTCTCTCTAGGGCATCCCATCCAGTCCAGAGCTTAGGGATGTGAAGAGATCTTTCACAGATGTGATCATATTTGTGTAAGCCACTGTATCTGTATGGGGCATGCAGTGGCAGTACCTGTTATTTGACCATTAATCTGGACTTCATTTGAACTACTGAAAAGCTTCAGTTTATGTTGTCACCATACAGCATCACACAGTTACACAATAGTGTGAGTTCTCTGTTCACTAACAGCTACTGAAAAGCCAAGTCATAGATGAACTCCAAAGGCATAAAAAAGAAAACATGAACCAAAAGCCTGTAACCTTTTGTAACTCGTAACAAGTAACAAACATGAAACACCTTTTTCGTATATTTTTCTTTTATTGTAATATCATTTATTTGCTGCTTTAAATGAAATCCCCTTGATAAGCTGTTCATGTCATGAGATCTGTATTTATCATTGTTAAACCATTTATATTCCTTGTAATTCATCCTTCAGAGATCACACGGATTCGCAACTCACACCCCTCTTGTTCAATATTAGTGTCTTTGCAGGTGCAATTAGCAGGGTTGTGTGGAAGCTCTGGACATTTTTACTATCTGAGAACAATTCCAACAGTGACTTTTGGCCAATGCTTTGCCTGGGTAGATAATAAAGCAAGCGAGACAGGGTGGTAAACATTCCTTGCTTACATTTCCTTCAGAGACTCAAAGTTAACGGCCCAGAAAGCAGAAGGGAAAACTAGGTGTCACATTAAAAATATTACTTCTAAAACCAGCAGGAGTGTCTCAGTTCTATTACACACCAGTGTGAGTAGTTGCTATTTGTAAACTTGCACCAAGTGCAACTATAGCAGAAGTATTTGGGAAAACTTCTGCATTTTGGACTGTATTTCATGTTTTCTTAGAATCAGATATAACACACAGACACTAACTCGATGCTGTTGTATTTACAGCGCTAATTCCCCATGAAAAAAAAAAGAATTCCCAGAATTCTGTAATGTCTTTTTATAATTGTTCTGATCTTTCCCGAGTGGATTCCTCCATTTTGTGACAGCTTCTGAGTCACAGAATCACAGAACAGTTTGGGTTGGAAGGGAGCTGAAATACAACAATATGAGTAAAACTTTTGCTGATATAACTCAGATGAACATTCAGACAGTGAAAGATTCTCTGGCTTGAAAAATCAGTGATTTCTTTGTTGCAAACTTTACTGGCACCTTTTGTCCTGGTTTTCTTTTAACGACCTCAAACAAACCTCACCCCACAGCCCACTTTCCTCTGACATTTCACTCCCTCTTCCCTCCTCCAGATCTCCTCCTTTAGGAATTGCATTTGCCAAGTGTTTCTCCCTCCACAAACTCTGCTGCAATTCACTGTTCCCAACCTTACTCCTCACTTTATGTAGAGTGAAAAAGGCTGATTCCTCGATGCTGCCACTCTTTGCCTGCTGCCCTCCATCACCCTGCCCCAAAGTGCAAGCAGAACAAACCCTAGATAACTTAAAAAAGCATATTTCAGTTTTAAGATCTGCATATTCCTTCCAGAAAGGGTGGATTTTGGTCAGCAGCCACACTCATTTCAGTGCCTACAGAAGAACCAAGGTGCAGGACTGCTACAGGGGCTTTAATTCTTGTGTTACTGCCCACAAACCAGTATTTTTTGGAGGGCTTTAGCAAAAACTCGCGTTTCTGCCACCTGCCTGACCCGCAGCAGCCGCACCGGCCCTGAGCCGGGCCCCGGGGTGCGAGCATAGGCCTGCCCGCGCAGATGGACCGTATTACCCGCCATCCCCGCACCTCCTGCCCCGGACATATAACCGAGGCAAAGGGGCGGGGATGCCTCTAGAGACCAGCCCGGAGCAGCCCCGGCGGAGCTAGGTAGGAGGCTCTGCGCAAGGCCCGGGCTTGTGGGCCTAGCAGGGCCGGCGCACGCTGGGGTCGGGCGCTGCAGGCCGGGGTAGACCGCGGCCCGGGCCTGCTCGGTCGCTTCCCTCCCTCCGAGCACCGGGGCTCCCGGGCAGCTCCGCCCCGGCGGCGCGGTGCCTCCCACGCCGCGGCCCGGCCGGAGCAGACTGTTCGGCGGCGCTGGGCTCAGTGCGGCTGCGGGCACCGGGCTCGCTGCCGCGGCCTCTCCGCTGGTCTCCCTCTTCCTATTCGCGGGCAGGTGCTGCGGGAGCCGCGGGGCTCGGGGCGGCCTCCGCGGGCCTGGCCCAGCCCGGCCCGTGCGGCTGCGGCCTCATGGCGGGTCGGGGTGGGGGGGGGCGGGAAGATGGCCGCGGGCAGGGCCGGCCGGGCAAAGGGCTCGCAGCCGCTTCGCGCTTGGCTCTGCGCTGGGGGTTTGGTCCTACAGCCTGGCGGTGCTTTTGGCATCGGTATTCCCCGGCAGCTGCAGGCCCTCGGGGGGGAAGTACCCTTGCTTCATCCCGAGGCCCTTTGCTGCCAGCGCAGGCACCGGCCCCGTGTCGGTCGGTAATCACGCCTGCAGGGGAATGGTGGATGTAAAGCTTAACCCAGGCTGGTAGTGAGCTGCACTAAGGGCTGCTCTGGCCTCAGCCACCTCAGCCAAGCCCTTCCCCTGCCCCGAGAAGCAGTTTTGTGGCTGTTACGGGAGTCGAGGCTCTCCCCAGAGTGGCTGTGGCAGGAGCAGTGCAAGGGGTGAATGGGTGGCAGTGCCCTGCTTGCTGGCAGCAGGCTGTAGTCGGGTCAGATTAGTGTGAAACAGCACTAAAATAATGCGTGTTAAATATTAATGTAAAAACGGCCTTTTGCTGTTGATGTGAAAGACAAGCGCTGCAACTGCTTCATAGAATCACGGAGAGGTTTGTGTTGGAGGGGGCCTTAAAGCTCATCCAGTTCCAACCCCTGCCACGGGCAGAGACGCCTTTCACTAGAGCAGGTTGCTCCAAGCTCCTGTGTCCAACCTGGCCTTGAACACTGCCAGGGATGGGGCAGCCACAGCTTCTCTGGGCACCCTGTGCCAGCGCCTCAGCACCCTCACAGGGAAGAAGTGTCTGATACCTAAGCTGTTTGAAATAAGTGTAATATTGTAACTGCACACAGGTTTTTAAAGTAAATAATGGCATATATTTTGCTCCTGATTCCTGAATAAGCCTCTTACAAAGTTCTGTTACTTTCATGATACAGAGCCCTTGTTACATGGTAAGGTGTGGTCTTTAGTATTTCACATAGAAAAACCCCTATTCTGTAATCTGGGGTATAACATTTGGCTTAAAGTGACTATCACAGTGCAATTCTTGCATCCAGATGTGTGCTCTGGCTGCACAGAAGAGGTTTGTCCTCTGGAGGGGTCTATTTAGCTGACAAGGTTCCCTTGTGAACCTGATGAAGGTTTTGGCCTCTGAGCCCTGCCTGTCTCCCCGGTGCATGGGGTACCAGGACTGGTGGTGTAGGAGCTTTCCCTTCCCCAACTGCCTCTGTGGCCTTTGGTCTTCTCACTTGCATGGAAACGCAGCTTAAGGAGAGCCATGATAGGGGATCTACTGTTGCGTTGCAAAGCCTCCTTGCCCTGTGGTGTGGAAGCCTACAGAAGGTCTGGTGAGCTGAAGATCCCCTCAAGCAGCTCTGTTCCCCTGCCTGTGTATGTGTACCCCTTTGAAAGATGTCTGTCTGGTCTCTGCAGGAACAACTGAGCAGAGCCAGTGCTGCCTTTTGCATCAAGACCTGAAGGGTTGGTAAACATGGGATAACCTGGCCCTGCTTTTTAGGCTGGCACTTGCAGAATTGGACCCCACAAAATATCTTGTTTTAAAGCCAAGTTATTTCTTAAGGTCTTAATTTTGGGTTGGGGCTTTTGCCCACTGGAACCTCTCTGCTTGGATTCCTCTTTACTGTGTGTTTGAATGCTATGGTTTGTAAAGCTTTTTGCCTTTAGGGCAAAAAAACACTCCTGTAATGTTTTGTCAGTCTGTGACATGTATTTTTCCAAGTAAAAAGTTGTCTGTTTTGTTTTTAAGCAGAAGTGTTCCAAATGTGGACAATTCCACCAAAAGCCTCAAGTTTCAGAGGAGAAAAGATGTAGCCCTGTGAGCTCGCAAGGTGGCTTTAGCAATTCCTATCTGCATTCTGATCCATGACAAGTTAATTACACCAATTACACCAGCAACTGAACAGAAGCTCTATAGGAAACTGTTGTAGTTATATTGCAACTTGTGTTACCGTGACTACTTTATCTCTTGATAACTCTGTAATTAACTTGTCACCACTGTTTAATGCTTAACGTATATAAAGAATCAGTTAATGGCATCACTGAAGGGATAGTAGCCTGCAGGAGAAGCTCCTGCCCTTTGGAAAGGTTATCAGGGTTTCCTTGAATGGCTAATTTAAGGACTTGGGAAGCAGAAGTATGAAGTTTGTTAGGGGAAGCATGGGTAAGATGGATAGGCTGTATCAGAGAAATGCTGTTTAAACTGATTTCAGTGACAGGGGGAGCTGTTAGAAGAAGCAATAATGCCAAAAATCCAAAGGAGAACATGTCAAAGACATGGATGACTTTTTGTAGTGTTCTTTCCTCATGCCATTAGGGTTCTGGAGGAGTGAGGACAGCTGACATGAATCCAACTTTAGTGTGCTGGCTGCTGTACCTGCTTGTGCTCTTACCAATGTGTCACTTCCCTGTAAGCAGCATCTTCCACCTCTCATACAAAGGGTGACATCGTCACTTGTGGTAACTGAAAAGTGGTTTCAGCAGTGAGGCTCATTCTAGTGCTGCAACAGCTTTGTGGGAACAAATCGTAGGTCCTGATTTGTTGGGGTGTTTAACATCAGCCTCAGGACTAGTGAGCTATTCTGCTGGGCTGCAGCTCACCCGGGTTAAACTCATTTTCTGCAGAGAGTGAAGCAAAATAAGCTTCATTGCTTCTGTAAATTGAGATAGTTTAACTAGTTCACAGAACAATACATTAAATTCTGAATGTGTGAGACTTCTAAATACATCCTGAAGGTGTTAGTGTTCATTCTAATGCTTTTAAAGATTTCCTGCATTACAATAATTTCCTGTTTGCAGCGCTGATGAAGGCAGCAAGTGCCTACCCTGGCCTGCGTTGCCCATTCCCAGAAGTTGTTGGCTGAAGCTGAACACACATCCCACCCCTGGCATAACTCGTAAAAGCAAGCACTTGTTAACTCTATTTGTTTTTATTATGGACATCGATCTGCCAGTCGCAATAATGCATTTATGGACATTTTTCTGCAAGCACAGCGCTGGTGGCAGTTTTTACTGACAAATTGAGTCATATGGACAGTAGTTCAAAATACGCTTACTTTATTGACGGATTGTGCAATTCCCTAGTTTACCCAGTGTTCATAAGAGATCTGGACTTGGGAAGAGAATAGAACTAATGGGAAAACGTAGGGCAAAGTTTTAATTTCAGGAGGCTTGAAATCTGTTAGGTAGTGACAGGTTTCAGTGTGGGTTTTGGGTGGATTTGTGAGCTTTAACTGCCACAATTAAAAAGCAAAAAGCCTCGTTACTACTGACTTCCAGTTCTTGAGTGTCTCTGCTATTAGCTGTGAAGGTTGGTGCTGTACAAATCTGTGCTGGCAAAGCCTTCAGCTGTGCTAATTTAGCTGAAGGTAATGAGCAAAACCTGCCTGATGTAAGAGAAATCCTGTGCTAAATTGTCTCCTGCAAGGCTGACACCATCACCCATCACAGGTGTGTTTGGGCTAGCATTGAGTTAAGCACAGCTGGAGGAACAACCAGGCTGTAAACCCAGAACGAACCTGTGCTGGAGTGTTTTCCAGGAGTACAAAATGCAGTTTTAAAACTGATAACCTGCTTGTGTGGTCCATGCTGCTGCTTGAAAAAGCCAAATGTATTTGAATGCCAATAAAGCTTGTGCGGCTTTGGAGCTTTGTGGAAATGGAGTAATTGTGAAAATTTCTTTGGAAGTATGTCACTGCTTTGGTGCTTTTTGCTAATCTTTTTCAAGTTGTTTCCTTATTTACTAGATCAGCAGACTAAAAGCATGCCTTCCTCTTGTCTTTCAGGACTATCTGCTATCTGTTCATTTATATTGTGCCAAATTAAATGGTATAAGTCATTTCAGGAATCTTTTAAAAGTCACTTGTAAAACTTGGACAAGCAGCTGAAATTCTCCCGGTGCAATAAAGGTTCTGAAGGTGATTCAAAATGAATCTGAACAAGTCGCCTTTAATCTCAAGGAGGAAGAGGAGTTCATAGATACAAAGGTTCTGACTTCCGTTCTGCTTTTCAAGTAAAATAGTAGTAAAACAGTGCTGCTGACAGAGAGCCTGTAGTCTTGAGCGGCTTGGCAAAGGGGAGTAAAGAGTAATTCTGACTCTGCAGGCAGGAGCTGATGGCATCCAGAGAAGTATCGGTTCAGATGGTGCTGTGTTTACTACCCAGTGTATGGCTGAGCTGTGGGTCTGGCAGTGGGCAGCTGGGGATGCTGGTTTGGGCACAAACTTTGATTTTTTTACATTCAGAAATCCCACTTCAGGCTGAGGAAGTTTGAATCCTGCTTTTTTGGGTGATTTAGTAAAAATCACTAAAGGCTTCGCCTTGTTGTTATAGTACTCAGTAGCTATGTGGTGTTAGTGCATTGAAAATGAGATATTAAAGAAATGGGCTTTTACTCTTACCTGATGGGTGTGCTTCCGGGTTTTAATTCTCATTCAGATGCCACTTTTTAGTGCATTATGATAAAATGAATGAAATGGGTATTTTAATAGAGCATACATGAGCAGCACAGCCCACTGAAGTCAGATTTGCTTTGTTTTCTGAATCATGCCATCTACATGCTCCAAGTGCAAATGTAACTCCCTCCAGGTAACTCTGTGTTAGCAGATAGCAAGTATTAGCGCTGTCTTGTAAATGTTGCTGCATAATCATCATTCAGTAATATTTAAATTATCTGACTGCTTTAGATCAGTCAGTACAGTGCAAACAATATCATCTTTGGTTGTTTGTACATTCCAGTGTGCAGAAGGTCTTTTAATTAGTTAAACTTCTTAATAAACACCTAAAGTATACTTAAGGCCTGTTAAAAGATGAAGTTTTGTCTTGCGTATAAAAAATACAAGATGGAATGTACAGCATGTGCTGTAGAAAGCTGCTTTGGAAGCAGCGGGCTGGCCCTGCTTATAGTGCATCTTCAGAGTGTCAGCAGTGTCCTGGAGAAACAAGTCGCACAACTTCAGCTTCCCTTCATCTTGCTTCATTGGAGTTGAGTGTGATCAGATATAATGTATTGGGGGAGGGGGGGGTAGAAATTGTAGAGCCATGGTATAGTTTGGGTTGGAAGGGACCTTAAAGCTCATCCAGTTCCAACCCCCTGCCACGGGCAGGGACACCTTCCACTAGAGCAGGTTGCTCCAAGCCCCTGTGTCCAACCTGGCCTTGAACACTGCCAGGGATGGGGCAGCCACAGCTTCTCTGGGCACCCTGTGCCAGCGCCTCAGCACCCTCACAGGGAAGAGCTTCTGCCTGATATCCAGTCTAAATGTACGCTCTTTCAGTTCCCCTGCACAGTGTCCTATTGACACCAGAAACACCTGTGGTTGTTTGCCATTATAACTTTATGGGATATCAAGGTTTCTGGTTGGTTGAGAAATGACATTGACTTTATTCAAAGTGACCACAGTTCCCCAGCTCCCAGAAAATGAATGGTTTTGAGTACTGATTGGTGGGCCTTGGGTCATCTTCTCCTCACAGCTTTGAGGCTTAGGCAGTTGATGGAAGGCTTGTTGGAAGTCCGTGTTGGACAGGGCTTGAAGCAGCCTGGTCTAGTGGAAGGTGTCCCTGCCTGTGGCATGGGGTTGGAACTGGATGAGCTTTAAGGTCCCTTCCAACACAAACCGGTCTGATACGATTCTGTGATATGAAGGACAAGCTGGGTCTACAGCTGGTGTTATGCGTTCAGAAAGTGAATTTGAGGCCCAACAAGGCAAAGTGCTTAATCTGAAGTATAATTTTATTAATAAATGCTTGTGTTTTGTTGGGTTTTTTAATAGAACAGTACTATTTTGTTTTTGCCAGTTGTATGAGTTTCATGTTAGTGAATGCACCTTGTTTTCTGTTATTGGCAATGCGTGTTGCTTGGATTTGAATGCCTTTCCATTGTCTCTTTCTGCAGCTATATTTGATTCCATAGTGCGAGTTTCTAAGAATATGATTAACCCTATGGGTCATCTTATAATGTAATTATTAATGATTGATTCTGTTTATCCCTGAAATCAATATGAGAAGCAAAATGGTTGGGCATATATTTGGGGTTGATTTCTAACATTCAGTAAACATGATCTTGTGACAAGACTGGTATCGGTTTATTACTCGGAACATGTTTGATGAATCTGAAGTGTGTAATTAGTTTTATATAATGATGGTGATATGTGGGGTTTTTTACATGACTTATGTTAATATGGCCAATAGTGTTAACATCTCCTGCCACTAATAGTTAGGGTGGGGATGTATAGTAATTGATCTTCCTGGGAGTGCTGTAATGTAAAAACAATTCAGGCTGTTTGAAGTATATTTTACAAGTGTGCATTGGGCCTTTGGGATGTTAGACTGAAAAACCCAATTGTACAGTTACCATGGGAACCCAATTAGAATAGATTGCTGGAGTTGTTTTTTTTTTTTCAGCCTTTCATCTTGACCAAAAATCTAATGTACTTTAAATGTTTTCATATGGAATTTTAGTCATATACTGACTTGATGTAATAGCTGCTTTTAGATTTTAGCACTGAAACCAGTGTATTGTGTTCTGTGGCTCCTGAGGACTTGACTTTCAAGGAGAATCTTCTTTTAGTGCTTAAAAGTTGATGAACTGAGAAAAATACTTCTTATGAATCCAAGTTCTTACTGTAGTGCTGCCATCACATGTACTTCTCAGGCTGCAGTCCTGTGAAAATAAACAGGAAAGGATCTTAAAACCCAAGGGCTTCTGTTCTAGATGGCCAACAAAATAAAGCTGAGATTTTTCATGGCCTTGAAAGATCTGATTTTGGTGTAACCTCTGACTTTTCTTAAAGTTTTTGGACTATTGACATACTCAGAGGTTTGAAATGCTCACAAGGTGGGTATGTGATATATTAGCTTCCTGCACCATCTCATCTCCTATTGTGGAGGAGCTCCTCTTCAGCACCTGAACGTGTTTGTGCATCTTCCAGGTCTCTTGGGAGCATCCTGCTGCCTGTTGGTATGGATTCAACCTTAGCACAGCTCTTGTGTGGGAACAGAAGTTCTGGGCAACTTGGGCATGTGTGGCTGCTCCATCCCTGGCAGTGTTCAAGGCCAGATTGGACACAGGGGCTTGGAGCAACCTGCTCTAGTGGAAGGTGTCCCTGCCTGTGGCAGGGGGTTGGAACTGGAGGACCTTTAAGGTCCCTTCCAACACAAACCAGTCTGGGAATCTGTGATCTTGATTGAAAGGCCAGGGGGACCTGAGGCAGGCACCCACCGGGAGATGGACAGCTCTGAGCTAGTGAGGATGGGGGCAAATTGCTCTTTTTCTCCTCACTTCTGCTTGTTCATTAATCCCTTTGGTTTATCCTACTCTCTGCAAATGCAGGATGAAATTTTCTGTTTTGGTGACGGGGTTGCTGACAAGAAGTCTTTTAAGATGGGTCCAGTGATCCCAGTGGCTGTACTAGAACATGATCTAGAATAAGGTATCATGATTGAAGTTGATCAGTGGCAGTTCCTGTGCTGTTCAGAAGAGGTTGTGCTTTTCCCTTCAAAATCAACTTTAGGGGAACCCTTCGACTCAGTGTAAAAAGAAGTTAGTAGTGTGTATATTGACCTCTTCCAACAAGGCAGTCTTTTCAAGGTCAAGATGCATTTTGGAGTGGTGTTTTGAGCTTACCTAGCCCTCTGACTTACAGCAGTGGTCTTGTATGGTTTTCACCTGTCTAGCTGGTAGTCTCCTACCCCCCATTGGGCATTACTGGCTTTGCCCCAGTTACCTGTCATTAGAGGAGAGTTGTTCAGGACTAGTGAATGGTTGAGCTCAACCTGGGGCATAAACAGGTCATGAACACTAATCGGTTTTTGTCTCTTTAATTTGTTCATCTTGGCCACCAGCCTCACCAAGATGTTGGTGGTCCTAGGGGCTTCCCCCAGTGTATTGCTCTGTTTCTCAGGACTTACCACAGGGAGTGAGCAACTGTTGTGCTTGTGAAGTGCTACCTGGTGCTTCTGTAAGAATCTTTTCTCTAGAAGCTGGAACCTGTTTCCTGTTCTCCTCAAAGCTGGGCTTAGTTTCTCCACGAGGCTCTGCCTCTCTCATGAGCTGCATGTGCTTATGCTCAAAATTGTATCTCTGGTTAAAAGCATCAAAAATCCCATTTGTGAAGACCTTAAACCACTTACAGATGGGTGTAAAGTTTTCCTGTGCTGTAGGTAGTCTGGCTCAGGTTCAAAATGAGCTTCTGGATAAATCTGCTTTTCAAGACAAATACTGTAGCTTTACCCTTCAGAAAAATCTGGAAAAGCTAAGTGATGCTACTACACCTTGAAAGTCAAAGCTCCAAACTGGTAATAGACATAAATTGCTCATTTATTTTTAGCTCCATCACAGATATTTTAAGTAGCATTATTAGATTGCTCGTCTGCCTGACTTGCATTTAAAAATGGAGTGAGCGATCTTTGCAATGCCCACCTTGCAAAGGTAGGATTGCTTAGTATTTTTAAGTACTTAGGATCTTAACTTTACATCTTAATTTTAAGAGTTTAAAGATAAGATTAAATATTACTCTTGTAAATAGTTTGGAAGTGGCTGTAAGTTGTCACTAATGTGTTTGAGAGGCATTGGAAAACCTCAGATATTCATACCACTTCTTTTAAGAGATTTATCATGTCTTAAGCGGATACAGTTATCCTCTCCTGTGGAGTAGGGAGTTCCCTCACTTAAGTGGAAGAGTTCCCATTGAGTTTGGCTGTGAGTCAGGACTCTGAAGCTGAGCTTTGGCAGTTAATCTCCTCGTTTTAAAAAAATGGATTGCTTAGAGCACATCTTCTCAAAGATCTGGTGATCTTGGATAAATAGCACTGAAAAAATAGAGGGGGAAACTAAGTATATGCCCAGGAAATAGCAATGGCCCTTTATTTCCAAGGGGAAAGCAAAGAGGAACCTGTCATATTGTGTTAATATATGAATAATGATACTGTTCTAGTATAGATACTGTTATATATAGTTATAACAACATTTCTAGGCACTTTCTTAGTGCATTACAATCTGTACTTTTAAATGTGGAATATAACCAAGTCACTTGCTTTCATGCTTTAAAATGTGCTATTTCCTAAATCACAGAAGGCTGTTTACTAAGTGACTCAGAAGTGCATCACTGCCTGTACAAATATTCCTTAAACAAATACTTTATCCTTTAAAGCATTCTTATTCAAAATATCAGAGTTGTCTAGTGCTGGTTGTTGAAAAAATCTTCATGTGTTGATTTGTTGACTCCTAACATCTAGCAGTAGATGGCCTATGAACATTAAAACTTCTGCTTGCTTATAGATGGCCTATGAACATTAAAACTTCTGCTTGCTTATAAAAAATATTAAACTCCCTTTTGATATTATATACTGAAACTTAGAGCTCATTGAAAAAGCTGATTATAAGAGAAATCACACTATTGACATACAATTTTTTGCGTGGAGTTCAAATTAAATCACATTCTAATGGAGATTCTTTTTCCTTACAGGTGGAGACCTTTCATCTAGCATGGCATCAAGGCGTGTTCCAAAAGTGAGTTTCCAGTACCATCCCCCTGCATTTGGGTGTACACTGGGAGTCCAGCATTACACGTAACATAGTTTGTTTTTTCCCCAGTGTCCAGCAGTCAGTATTAAGAATCCAGCTGACAAGATTGATGCTGCATTGTAAATCTCTGTAGCTCTGTCATGGTTGGTAACAGGCATCAGTGGACCTTTCCGCAGCACATATCTATCTGCCACAGAGCATAAACTAATAGGACAATGCTATGTTTTCAGTGTGTTAGCTGCTTCCATTTCCTAACAAATACCTCACTGGAAAACTGGCTTAATTCTGAGGCTTGATGCTTCAATGAAGTAAGTGTAGGTTAGTAAACTTATAGTAAAATAAGACCACAGGGCTGTTTATCACAGCATTCAGAACAATTTACCTTGCTGAAGGGAAAGCATCAACACATTTTGAATCAATAACCATATTCTTCAAATAATTAAAATGAACTTTGAAGAGATGAATACATGTTTTCTGTGGAATATCTATTTTTCTAACATCAGTAATGCTCCTTTAGGAAAATACTTCTGGTACAATCAAACTTGCATATCTAACTATTCCTGCTGGCAACTTGTATCACTGTTAAGAATGATTTAATAATGGCATTTCTTGTAGTTTTAATCTGCTTTGTGTAATGTAGTATGTCTTAGAAAAGGAGTATTTTGGCATATTCTGTGTCTTCTACCCCTCTGTAAAATATTTTCTTTCTCTTTCCCACAAAATAAAATTGTTCTTTTTAAAATGGAATGGTTGAAGAAATTCAGGAAAATAAATTCTTGCTTCATTTTCTTTAAAACAATCATCTGTTTAGTTACATTTATGTCTCTTCCAGTTG
Organism: Strigops habroptila; assembly: GCF_004027225.2. Classification (NCBI taxonomy): domain Eukaryota; kingdom Metazoa; phylum Chordata; class Aves; order Psittaciformes; family Psittacidae; genus Strigops; species Strigops habroptila. The sequence goes on from NC_044281.2 coordinate 81,406,851, forward strand.
TAAACATCTTTTCCAACTGGAATAATGGCAAAGAAATAGTTGATTATCTTTTGCGCAACCAGGCATGGTAGGAAGAGTCACTAGTTTCCCCTCACTCAAAGCTAGGTGTGATATAGCTGGCAAGTGACATGAAACTAATGATTTATTATCTAACCTTTTCATTTCTCCCACTCATTTCTAGTTGAAAGGTGCAGCATTAGCTGATAGGGGAGCTTCCCCCTTTTCATATGTGGAAAGACAGAAGGTTTAAGGGAAAATGCATGAACTCTTACAGCCCCATCTGCAGACACAGCCTGGGCTTCTCTCGTCCTATTCCCCCCCATTCTGGATGCATATTAAATATGTATGTAATGTAGCTCATGCTTCTTTAGTGATATTTACAGTGTGTGATTACTTTACAGCTTCACTTTGAGCACAACCACACGCTGGTGTGATACAATATATGCCTGGCATATGGCTTTTGCAGGAATCAATTATCACCGACGTAATGTGCGGAAGAGTTTATAAGCAGGTTGCTAGAAAATGGGTTCTGAAAGCAGCCGGACCTGGAACAGGCTTCCCAGGGCAGTGGTGGAATCACCATCCCTGGAAGTATTCACAAGCCACGTGGATGAGGCCCTTAGTGACATGTTTTAGTGGTGGACTTCTTAGTCCTGGGGGATGGTTGGATCTGATGATCTTAAAGGTCTTTTCCATCCTGGTTGATTCTGTGACTGATTTTCCACCATCACTCTGTGTCTCCCACTCAATCCCTGCTTTTGTTGTGACCAAGGATACGTGTTGGGTTTGTGTGGAAGAGGCTGAAATGTGGCTGCTGATGTGTGTGAGCACACATCAGGGATGATTCTGTATTTCAGAGGTTTTGGGGTCTGTGGTGTTCTGACAATGTGGCAATTTTTCTGTATCATAAGAAATTTAATTCAAAATGTAATTCTATTCCTCTCTGGGTTTCTTGTAGTTATTAAATTGAAACTTGGTAAATAGATTCTTGTACTAACTGTGATGCTTCACTCTCTGTTAATACAGAAAAACACTTGTCCGTGCTGTCCTGAATCAGACAGACTGGTAACGATAGGAAAATCTAGATATGTGTGCCAAGACTATAACATTGTGGTTTTGTAGGAGTCTTTGACACCTTCTTTTGTCTGTATTTGTTTTCCTGCAGATGTATTTGAATTTTTAGTGAATTTTTAATACACAGCTTGCAGCTTCATTTGTCGAAAGCTGTTTTACTCACTAAAAATGTCAATGAATTTCTTTCCTTGAACGCAATTCAGATTTCCTGAGTCTCCTTCAGCTTAAGGAGCACTATTAATGGTTTTGTTCATATTGCTTAGATTTATTTGGTTATTATTCTCTAGCTCCTGCTCTTCAGGTATAGCCAGTTTGGTATTATAAAGAATGATGGATTATACAGGAAAGTTTCTTTTGAAGCACTCCTGATATTGTGCAATGCACTTGGGGGTCAGCTACACTTGACTGATGCATGATTTATCCAATGTCCCTGCCACTTTCGGAGATAAAGCTGCTATTTTATCAAAAATGCCAGCAAGTGTGATTTAGAATTTATACCCCTCCTTTTTCAAATAATTGTTCTGATTACTTTCTGGCATGGCAATAAAATGATAAAGGTAATTGCACACAAATGTGAGCTAGCACCAAAATACAATAAAATTAACCTGAATTAGCTTGACTTGTCGATGAGAAGTATTTATGAAATGTATTTTTGCAATAAGGGAGACTGATATTATAGCTGGGAGGTGAGTTATTGCCTTAATGTAATACTGTTTGAAATTTAAAAAAGAGACTGTTACAGTTGAGGGTGATTGTGCCTTTGAAATTAAGTTGAAGTGATTCTTATAATTGGCAGCAATAATGCATTGGGAAGGTAATATCTTTTATTGTGTTATGCCTAGTTGCATTATCTTTTATTTAGCTGGTCCTGACTTCAGCTCTGCAGAGAACACAAGAAGGAGCAGATCAAGAATTCTGTGGCTTTAGGTGATAAGAATCTGAAATGTTTGTCTGCCGTTAGTCATTCTCGTGCTAGATTTTTCAGTTTTAGCCCATTTTGAGTTCTTCTGAACCAGATACAAGTCTCACTTGATTAAAATTTCAGCTCTTTTCTATAGTAGTTGCTGTATATTTACATACACAGCTGATCCCTGAAACAGACTTCAGTCTTGCTGTATTGTGTATGCGTGTACATCAGGTGGGGATTCTGGCAGCTGAGTCTGTATTTCTCACTGCCTCCAATATAACCTCCTATTAAAAGGTGTATACACATTTACAACAAGCACTTCAATGGTTATTAAGGAGAAGGTCTTAAAATGTTGAGTAATATCTTGAGTTTATTTTTTGTGATGAATGCAACTGGAAAATCCAGACAACTGTACGATGACTTCCTTTGCATAAGACTTGTTAAAATTCCAACCGGTAACAACTAGATACTAATTTGGGGGGTCCTCTAATTCTTAAACCCAACATTCTTCACCTTTGATTCCTCAGTATGATATTTATTTCTTTAATTCTTTGGTAACAGATACCCTAGTTACAGGTTAATGTTGTATTCCATGTGATTGCATGTTAAAACACTGAATAACTGGTTGAAGTATAACATAGCTGCATAGTGTGTTGCAGAGTGGATAATCTGACATATGATATTCAGCCTAAAAATGAGGGGCAGGAGGCTTAATCCTTTGTCATCAATATGGTAGGAGTAACAACATGCTTCCACATCCCATGGCAGATACACCGAGCCCTGTGGCTTACTCTGAAGGTGCAGGCTTGGCTTAGCCAGGGTGAGATCTACTTAGAGAAGCATTGGAGATATTGGAGTACTGCAGTGTATTTCAGTGCAGCTCTTGTTTAAAAGCCTTATCTGGATTACAGTCATGTTCAGCTGGGGAGGTGTTTATTACTCTTGCAGTAAGTCCAAAAATATACGGACCTGATATGGTGCTTTATTGGGGCAAGCTGGAATTTTGCTTGGGATGCTATAGGAAGAAGAAATACATGCAGTATAGATGGTTATTGTGGGATGCTTAAGGGAAAGTAGTGAGTTGTGTCCCGATAGGTGGTCATCTGGTTCACAAGAACCTGATGGAGTGCGTAAAGAACTTGTATTTTATAATATCAAAGGTAATTTTAGATGCTGTTTTACTTGGTAGATTATATTGAGAGAATTAAATCTGGTTAGCTACCATGATCTTCTTTTTCAAGCCTGTCCACTTGAATTCAAGCCACAAATGTAACACTTTTTTTCTTTCTTCCTCAATTTAACTTTTGCCTTAATTTAAAAACTGGGAGGTACTTGGCTTTCCTTGACTAACAGGCTTCCATGTGTTTGAAGGATGCTCTGTGTGATGTGCAACTGTAATGATAAAGGAAATATGGGTTGTCTTGTTCAGAAATCATTTCATTAAGTAATGATCAGTGTTGGTAGGATGGGGGGTTGGAACTGGGTGAGCTTGAAGGTCCCTTCCAGCACAAACCATTCCATGATTCCAACTGCCCTGTGAGCATGGAGCAGAGGGCAGCAGCCTTCTCTTGTTTTGATAGAGCAGGAGAAGCCCTGCCCTGGGTTCCAGGACAACTTTCTCACAGCTTCAGCAGTCCAGGTTAGGATGTCAACCCTGTAGGGATCTGTTTGGATCAGGACATCTTTATAGCTTAGAGTTCACTCTGTTATGTTTAGCTGGAAATCTTTGGACTCTTTTTCAAGAGAAAGAAACAGCTTTTAGAAAAGCTTGTATTTGAGTTTTAAAAAAATCATTCACTTAGTGATAAGCAGAAAAGTAACAATGAAGTGTTTCTTTAGCATTTTTATTCCAGTATATGAACTATTGCTGGGTGTGAAACTTCTCTGTAGCTCTTCTTTTCTTTCCTCCCTGAAATTATTTGTAGTAGAGATTCTTTTTTTTCTCTCTAAGCAGTAGCAGCCACTGTTCATTTGAAAGGTGAAAGTACAGATGATTAATCAAGATATTGATATGCCCCATCCCTGGCAGTGTTCAAGGCCAGGTTGGACACAGGGGCTTGGAGCAACCTGCTCTAGTGGAAGGTGTCCCTGCCCGTGGCTAGTCTGATTCTGTGATATTAACAGGAGGAGGCTTTTAGGCATATGTTTTGATCACATATTGATTATATGGATCTTGTTTTTTTTTTTCCCAGTCCATATATTTTTCTGTTCTAGAACACTGAGTGTAAGAAATGCTTTTCTCATCTAAGATGAGCTATATAAGGTTGGAAAATGACCCTCCGCACTGCAGTATAAGCGCACAAATGCATTAGCTTTACTATTAATATCTCTTCCCATATTCTTAACGTACAATGGATTGTTTCCTTTCAAATAAACATGCAGAAACCAGTAAAACAAATACAGGAAGTTTTAAGCTATTAAGGAGATGTTGAGAGAACTATAATTCAATGAAATCCTTGGATGCATGGACCACTGGCATGTGTAAGCTCACTGGGGGCTGTGCCAAATGGGGGGCTGTGGTCCACCTTGTAACTCATTTTACATCAGTGATACGTTGACCTTTACACTTTGGAGTAGAAAGGGTGTTTAGTGAAGTCATCCCTGTTCTACTGGCCTTGCTGCTGTGGAGTTGCTAGAGACAGACACATCCAACTTCTCATTTCGTACGATGGTCCCTGATTGTTTTTGCCTTGACAAATACCACTGATGTGATTTGGTAAGGGTTTTGTTATGAGAAGGACGTGAACTTAGTGGATCAGGAGCGACTGTAGTGAGATGACTGAAATGAAGTAGCAAATTGCCAAACCAGTTCAGGTGCCTGTGAAGTATTCCCCTTAAATTTAAATCCAATGTTTCAAGCTTTCATTGAATTTTAATTCAAAACTTGAATCGATAACAAGCAGGTTTGAGAGCACTGCGATACTCCAAAGAAGGACACTTAAAGACTTCAGGACTGGTATTTCTTTCCTGTAATTAGGATGAAGAAGTAACTTCCTTGGCATTTATTGATCATCCTCTCAAACTCAACAAATTCCTGGTATTGCTTTTTGGCAAGTCACTGATATGGCATCTTAGGAGCAGGGCAAGTGCTTGAGAATTACAGCTCATGTGCTAGCTTGCTAGTGCAGATATGTCAGAACATGGGAGTGATGAGTCTTTAGGATATATTTATGAAAAATAGGAAGTAAATGAAGTTGGTAATAGAATCCCAAACTGGTTTGTGTTGGAAGGGACCTTAAAGCTCATCCAGTTCCAACCCCTGCCACGGGCAGGGACACCTTCCACTAGAGCAGGTTGCTCCAAGCCCCTGTGTCCAACCTGGCCTTGAACACTGCCAGGGATGGGGCAGCCACAGCTTCTCTGGGCACCCTGTGCCAGCGCCTCAGCACCCTCACAGGGAAGAACTTCTTCCATGTATCCAACCTGAACTTCCCCTGTTTCATTTTGAAACCATCACTGTTTGTCCTATCACTACAGTCTCTGATGCAGAGTCCCTCTCCAGCATCCTTGTAGCCCCCTTCAGGCACTGGAAGCTGCTCTGAGGTCTCCACGCAGCTTCTCTTCTCCAGGCTGAACAGCCTCAACTTTCTCAGCCTGTCTTCACACAGGAGGTGCTCCAGCCCCTGGTCATCCTTGTGGCCTCCTCCAGCCTTGCTCCAACAGCTCCATGTCCTTTGTGGGGGGTGGGCTGACATGAACACTCTCCAAGTGAAACTCCCCTCAAACTGTGGTGATCATATTGGATAAATAGCTCTAGAAATGCAGCTTTTACAGCTAAGAACCCATGATTTGTGCTACTAACAGGTATAGTGCTATTTGGGATCCTCTTAAACAATAGGTGCTGACAATTACTTTTAGTTTTTGAAGCCAGGATGCAGTTAAATTCTAGCCCAACATCAGAGCAAGATGAGAAATGTAGTATGGCTTCTTTATTGTTAAATAACAGCAAATGCCATAGTGTGGAAGGATGAAGTAGCACATTCTCAAATGTGCAGCAGTGGTTAGCGTAGAAATGGTAGAAACCTGACCATTTCTGAGTTTAAGAAGTGGCAAGTGAAATAGGGGAGAGAAGTGTAATGCAATTTCCTCATGGTTGTATTTACATTATCAGGTAGCTCAGCAATTAGCCCTTTCTGTTAATCTGAAAGGATCAGGAGACCCATTTCTTGGAGGCAAATGTGACATCTCACAGGTTAATGCGCTTGGACTCTCTTGGTTTGAAAATGGAAATTGCAGGATGTGTGAGGACATGTTAGTTCAGGTTTAGTGCTTGAATTTGTTACTTTCGCCTTGATTCTCAGAAATATTCAAGTAAAAATCACAAGGATTTCCATTTGAAGTTCAGCCACATGCTAAAGCCTAATGGAAATCCGCTGTTAAATCAGATGCAGGTGGTGGCAGAAGGGATTATCATTAACATTTTGATATGGCAGGGGGGGTTTGTATTGTTGCTGAAGCAGGGTGAAGGAAATAGGAAAACCTGTAGAGGGAGATCCATCAGAGATAGGGCTCTGGCTCCTTCCTGATGGACAGGATTCATGTGCTCAGTAATACTGGGGGGAAAACATGTGACAAGGTGACATCTTTGGTCTCTTTGACCACAGCCTTCAGGAAGAACTTGTTTTAAGACAATTTCTGATACCTAGAGTGAGGGCTAAATGGGTGCAAACATGTCCATGGGCAATACTGTTGCATTTTCCCAGTGGAAATCTGTGGTTCCTGGGCTCGTAACACTGTCCACATGTGAAATCATTAAGAGAAAGCAGGGAAAAGTTGAAGCGATGTTCATGAAGACATTCTTTGTCCCCTTCCATTCACTAACAGGGACTTGATGCTGAAGTGCAGGGAATGCCAGGAGGTTTCCTCTTGACTTGTCCTGGAAAATACAAACCTTTTGGGAGAACATCAAGCATGGAAATACTTTGCTATGGATTTTTTTGGAACCTTGTTGATCCTTGAGATTTCTCTGCATTTTTTTTTATATTTATCCATTCCCATTATGGATTTGAGTTGCATTCTAGGATCTCAGACCAAACTACAAGGGAACTTTTTTGGGGTGCTGAGGCACTGGCACAGGGTGCCCAGAGAAGCTGTGGCTGCCCCATCCCTGGCAGTGTTCAAGGCCAGGTTGGACACCGGGGCTTGGAGCAACCTGCTCTAGTGGAAGGTGTCCCTGCCCGTGGCAAGGGGTTGGAACTGGATGAGCTTTAAGGTCCCTTCCAACACAAACCAGTCTGTGAGTCTGAGTGGAAAATAGAAAATGTTGAATTATTTACTGTAATGTCAAAGACCATTAATGCAAATCTAAACAAAATCTGGATTAAATCAAATGGGAGCTGTGTTGTAGTACTGAAAACCTTGGCTGCAGAAAGGCTGTTAAATTGAATTACAGTGAAAAGCATAAGAGGTGAAGATCCTTCGATGCAAGTCATCAAGCTAATGCTGGCTTTTGGGTTCATAGCACATCATTTATGAGATAAAACTTGCTGCTGTTTCACATCCTTAGCGTTCGAACCCTTGGAAAGCAGTTTGAGCAGCATCTGTGTTTCCTGGTGGTGGTCAGTGCAGTTGATGTGTAATTTAGGGGACCTTCGCCCTTCGGAGGAGTGTGATGCTACCGAGGCGCGTGCTGTGGAAAGTCATGGTAGCACGCCTGCAAAATGAGGCTCCTCTGTGCAGGACGTTAACTCATAAATCATGCTAATATTCTTACTGATACATCTTCCACTGTGAAAACCTTTTGGTACTTGTCTGTTATTAATGACAAAAAGGACTTAATTCTGTTGGCTAACAACAGTCTTCCATTTTCTCTAGAGCGTTTAGCAGTCCAGTGAGATACTTTCATACAGGGCACCTTCACTTTTATTTCTATAGCAAGACTCCAAATACCAGAAGTTTCTAAAACCTAGTTTTTCTGCCTACATTTTGAACTTGTGAGGTATTTTGACACAGATTTGTAGGTATTTCAGTGTGAGAGTGAAGGTGAGGAAGAAATTCTTTACGATGAGGGTGGTAAAACACTGGCACAGGTTGCCCAGAGGGATGGTGGATGTGCCATTCCTGGAGACATTCAAGGCCAGGCTGGATGTGGTACTGGGCAACATGATCTAGTTGAAGATGTCCCTGCTCATTGCAAGGTTAGCAAAGCATAAATGAGCTTTGAAGGTCCCTTCCAATCAAAACTGTTCTGTGATTCATGCAATGCCTGATGGAAATTCCTCAAATGATTCATATATTTATATATGTATATATAAAAGCTGGAGGTAAAAAGGCAGAAGGCAGTTTGTTGCATTTATTACATTTGTTGCTTTAAGCTGCCTTTTACTTCTAGTTCTTACAGGTTTAAGAAGGACACTGAGGTGTTGAGCAAATTGTGGCTGTATTGGATGTGGGCACGTTTTCAGTGTCCACTGGTCTGCAGTAAATGCTGTCTAAGCATTAGGTCATTCAGCTGTGCACGTTTAGAGGTGTGTGTTTGCATCTGAAAACTGTTGCAACTTGAATCTTGAATAAAACTCCACTTATTTTAAAACAGCACTGCCTGCAGGGTGTATTGTCCCCTTGATCTCTAGCTCATCTCAATGGCTGCAGGTGAATAGTGAGAAGACATGTTAGTATCTGGACAGAGGATAGTGTGTTGTACATTGGTATGGTGACCTTCATCTTTGAGGCTCCCAACCCAATTGCATATATATGTGGATATATGTCATGCAGTTCCATTCTCTTATAAAAATAAACCTTAAATCTTGCTGCCCAATGCATATGTTAAACAAGACTGAAAACAATAGTTGCACTCACTCAAGGCTTCGTATATAAAGCTTGGTTCAACTTGGTGGGAACTCATAGGCTTATTTATAGTTTTGTTATTTTCTTCATCCTGTGTTTTGTTATAATGAAAAAGCTGTCCTTTTAGCACTAAGCTGTTATATTCGTTGGGCAGCACATGGTATGAGGTTCAGTGCATGTAGTTTAGGGCTGTCACACAGATAAGAATGAAGAATGTGTACTGGTGTTCCACATATGTAAGCTTTTCTGTTGCTTTTTACTAAGGCTTGTGCAGTGAGGTGCTGCTCCAAAGAAAAGTTCACCCATGTCCTCGAGGAGAGAGAAAGAATGAGGAAAGAGTGTTTGTAACACCAGCAAACACATGATTATTTAGCAAAAAGCTGATTTGAATTACAATCAAGCTAAATAAACCCCTGGGAACCTGCAATTCTTCAGTCCCAGCACACTGTGCACATCTTGCCATAGAATCCCAGCCTAGTTTGGGTTGGAAGGGACCTTAAAGCTCATCCAGTTCGAACCCCCTGCCACGGGCAGGGACACCTTCCACTAGAGCAGGTTGCTCCAAGCCCCTGTGTCCAACCTGGCCTTGAACACTTCAGGTTAACACTGGTTGCTGAGTGTCTAACTGAGAAATTGCTTAAGTGCTTCCCAAAATTCAGAGGGTTGAGTTTAATCTTGCCCTGGTAGGCAAAACTATCAACTGGGTTTTCTCCTCTCTTCATGCTGATTATATTACTCTCAGATGTGACTTCACTGAGTAGCACTAATAACAGGATTTAAAAAGAAATTATCTTATTTTGAAAAAAATGAAAAGAAATTCTTATCTAGCTGCAAGCAGTGGTCAGCTGTAGGTTGTCATGCGGAGATTTTTCCTGTCTCCTGGTCCATCCCTGTGCCCTTCAGTCAGTTCCTCAACTTCCCAATTGCTTCTGCATTTCATACGATGCTTCATCAGGCTTTGAGCATCATTCCCCTTTGCTGTAGACAGATACAGGTGTCATATTTGGGGTGAGCTTTGGGGTAGACTATGAAATTGGATAGATAAAGGGAAAGATGAGTTGGTGCGGTTGTCTGTTGGTTCTGAACAGTGCAGTAACAAGGGAACTTTTCAGGTGTGAGGCAAACTGCAAGTTAGCAGTAGGGGCTGAGTGGCTTTAAAAACCGAAGAAACCTTCTTGGTCTGTTTATTTAAATGGGGTATTTGATGGAGTTAGCTTGTGCTGCCTTAAAGTTCTTGGGTTTCTTTGTTCAGTTTTTCATCCAGTTTTCCTTGAATTCAGCTCTTTGGAGCAACGGCTCTTTCGTGCTGATTGTACAGCACTGATGCAATGTGGTCTGAACCTATAGTTTGGTGGCTGCAGTGGACGTACATATGGTGTCCTGTCCTGTTTCTCTCCTAATGATTGTGCACACTAAGCTGTAAATACAGCTCAACATCTACAGAGTCACACTGGTGTGTTTTCAGCCAAGATGAATTTGACAAGCATGTTATTGTTGGTCTTGCACAATATTGAGACATGCTTGGCATCTGTTTCCAACTACATCCTATCAGTAATCATAAAACCAGACTAGTAACAATGGGGATAAAAAAAGGTTTTTTACTAAGGAATGATTGATTTTTTTTTTTTTCATACATTTTTCCAGCAGACATACTCTGCGTTCCAGCACTTATTTGCATAACACTGCTGCTTGAAAACAGTGAATATGCTTTGTCACAGTAATCCTTTTGAAATCAGTGTCAAAACACATCAGATGTTAGCTGGTAAACCAGCCATGAAACTGCTGCTATTTGAGATTTTCATGAAGGTCACTGTTCAAGTTAACATGGGTTTTGAGACTTTGATTTAGATGCTGGCTTCTTAGGATGGATCATGGAAATCGCAGAATGATGGACTGGTTTAGGTTGGAAGGGACCATAAAGCTGATCCAGCTCCAACCCCTGCCACGGGCAGGGACACCTTCCACTAGAGCAGGTTGCTCCAAGCCCCTGTGTCCAACCTGGCCTTGAACACTGCCAGGGATGGGGCAGCCACAGCTTCTCTGGGCACCCTGTGCCAGCTCCTCACTGAATAAGTTTTTCCTAGTATCTAATTCTAAGTTTGATTTTTTTGGAAGTAAAAGCCATAATTGAGGGAACTTGAAATGTGCAGTTTCCTTGTGCTTTTAAAAATTACTTTTAAAAACTACTCAGAATATCTTGAGATGAAGGTTCATTGGTGAAAATGCAAGTAATTCAAGAGTTTCTTTTCATGAACAGGTGAAATCCGAAAAGGGAGGATCTCAGTGCAAGGAGAGACACGTGGTTCTGCTCAGCCCTGTGGGAAAGGTCGAGATAACTGGGTGTGAAATGGGCTTACATGGAATAAGGCTTCCAAAATGGAGCATGCTGCCAAGTGGGTAAGTTCATGTCCTAGATGATCTTAAGGTCCTTTCCAACCCTTACTATTCTATGATTCTATGATTCTATTGATCTTATGTTTATGTATGTGGTAGAAGAAAGATTGCCTAGAGGATCTAAGGCATGACTTTGGACTTGTTTTTACTGGCCATACTGGGGACTCCAGTGCCTTTGAGGAGGGGTGGCTCTAAAATGCATTTCTTCTGTGCTGCATCAATAACATTAGCAAAGAAATGTTCTAACATGAGAAGTATTTTTAATGTAGGATTTGTAAGTACATCCTGTCCCTAATTTTGGACACATGTAAATCTGTCACTCCTTGCATCCTTTGCCAATTTTCCAGACCTTTATCTAGATATATATGTTCAAGAGGCAGAACTGGGATTGAATAATAGTTTTAATTACTGCATACTACCTGTGGGAGCTTTGGGTGGTTTTCCATAGCTGTAATGTCTTCTGGAGCTCAGAACAGATGATACATATGGCAGTGGAGACGATGTCCCAAATTTAGGGCTGACTAAGGAGGTATTGTTGCCTTTTGCTGTTGAATATCGGTGCTATTCAATCCAAGATAAATCTGTCCTGTTCAGATCTTTGGTCTATGCTTTTTTCTCTTATTTCTGAGGAAATGCTCAGTGACATTTGTAGAAGGAACACTGATTTCTTTCAAAATGACTAGATGCCAAATTTCTTTCCTGAATTCCTCTGCCAAAATGAAAGTTACTACTTATTTAAGGTTGGTTTCCTTAACTGTTTTTGGTAATGGAAGTGCAGCCTTTATCACAGTCTATCACAGCAGAGCTTTTTCTGACAAGACTTAAAACAGGTTTGGCTTCCTTCTCTCTGCATTGTCCTTTTCTCCCCTGCTTTTCACTTACAAAACTCTCCATTGATTTGTGGGGTTTCCCCATTTTATTATCCTCGTGATTTAGGTGTAAAATTAATCAGCACTATGGAGGACAATGTGAATTCTGGTTGAAATGTGGTTTTGCCTCTATGAAAACCCTCAAACCTCTGTATTTGACAGTTGCCAACTCCAGAGATAGAGAAATAAGTACCTCAGTTTCTTCATATGCTGATTTCAGTGTTGGATTTCTGCTGATGAGGAATGGAAATAAAGACACATTTAGGGTAAGGCTGAAGTTTGCCTTTGCAGCATCTGCCTGAAACAGCCTAATCAGGTGAGGACTCTTCATGCTTTAGGAGAGGAAACATCAGTGAATTGTGTGGAAGAATAGAAGGAAAAAGGTTTATGGGCTCTCAAAGGTGATAAATAGGAGAAATTGTGTGTTCTGTATAGTGCTAGATGTAAAAGGAACTGCATGAAAATAAAAGCTGAAGACAAAAAACAGTCATGAAGTTGTGGGCACTAAAAATACAGGCTCAAAGTGAAATGGTGTAATATGAAGAAAATAATTAGAGGCTTTTAATTAGTAGAGACTAAGAAGGTAGATGGGGAGGTGTCATCATACTGGGTGTGTTTGTGTAGCTCTCCTACTGGAGAGGTGAGAGCAAAGGTCTGTGTTTGACTTGTGTGTTTAGTGTTGAGGTTTTGGGTATTTCACTTGATGGGTTGTCTTGTCTTTTAGAACAAAGTTTCTAGGGACAGAAATTGACCTTTCAGGCTCACAGCCCTTTTTTCCAGGGAATTACATGTGTGTGTGTCCCCATACGCTCCAAGTATGTTGTTACTCACCTCTGCCCACGTAGATGAAAGATGCTGTTACTCCCAGATGGTGGGGTGCTCCTCTCCTTGGGAGAGCCTTGGTGCAAGGCGAGGTCCATCCCATTTTAAGGAAGGCTGCTGCTTGCTTCATTTACCACAACATCTGCCACTTGCTCACCTGTAATGTGGCCACATTGGCTGGTTGAAGAAGGGTTTCGTGATCTTCTTCAGGCAGAAGTTGAGCAGTTGAGATCCTTTTCCTAATTCTTCTAATTTTTATGTGATCTTGATCCTTCTCAGTGATGGCTTCTGGGTAGCCAGGAAATTTTGAGGCTTTAGTGGCTTGATAACACTTAGAAGATAATATGATTTATATGATAAGATTGTTATATTAGAGAGACTGTCACTCAAGAGTGGTTCAAGTTCATGGTAAGCAGAATATTCTTACTATTAAGAATTTACATCTGAAACAGAGGTGGAAGGTGGGACTTGTATTATCGTTACCAATGATAAAGTTCTAAAAATTTTAAAGCCCTCTGTAAATGTTTGTGCTGAAATATAACATTTAATCTCTTCCACTCATCGCTAGTGAATGGTTGTTAAATCTGGCCTCATTATTTTCGACAGACTAAAATAAAACCAAAACAGTGCCCAGTGTTTCTTCTAACGGGCTAATAAATGCTGTGGTAAGAACATTTGGTAGGGAAAAAAACCCATAAGAAACATAAAAATTGATTTTAATGGACCCCTGTCAGAGAAAACCATAATGAGCCCAAGTCCAGTCATAAATATTGGTATTCTGCTCCACAGTGCTTGGGACTTCTCATGTAGAATTGCATGTAGCAATCAATATACATTTTAGGGTTTTTAACAACAAAAATAAGTAAACCTTTGAAATGTATAAATACTGAAGACTTGCAGTCTGTCAGAATCCTGCTGGGTGTAGGGAAATTGGGTGAGAGGGGCTGCTAATGGCATAATCTCTTTGTGGAGATCTTGCTCTATTTTACAGCTTGTAAAATGCTGTGCAATTAATCACCTGAGGTTACAACCTATTCGGTGATGGCTCTCCTTAAAACTTAAGAACACAGACTATAATGGAGACTAAAAGGAGAGGCAACAAAGTAAAATTCAGGTTTCAGTATGCTTGAAAGAAATTGATCTATTAATGAGATGAAACTAATTGTAATAACCTAAGGTTATTCTGCTCCTCGTGAGCTTAAAAGTCCAGGCACGTCTCAGTGTAATGGTTTCTGTTTGGAGAGGAGGGATTTTTAGTCAAGCTTTTTCAGTTTGTTTATCTCTACATAAAAATTAATATCTATAAATGAGGAATTTCAGCTAAATATGATTGTGAAAGTTTTGATTTACTGAATGCTAACTGAAGTTGTTTCTAACTCTTTCCCAATTAAAGTGCGTTGCCAACAATCGCTTAACTTCAAACAGTAACTTGAAATCCCCTCTTTCTGTTTTATCAATTAAATTGTGGGTTGGCTCGTTTGTTTGTCATACAGGTTGGCATTCTTGATTAATAAAGCACTGAGGATCATAGAACCATAGAATCCCAGCCTGGTTTGGGTTGAAGGCGCCTCAGAGCTCATCTAGTTCCAACCCCTGCCACGGGCAGGGACACCTTCCACTAGAGCAGGTTGCTCCAAGCCCCTGTGTCCAACCTGGCCTTGAACACTGCCAGGGATGGGGCAGCCACAGCTTCTCTGATACAGCCAGAATAGGTTGATACCAGTAATAGGATAGCATTGGAATTATCAAAATCTGTGTGTGATTCCCATACACTGTATGATGGAGGCTGCAGTACTTTTAATCTCTGTAGAACATCATAAGGGGGTAGTGGGCTGTATTTTCATTGTAGGGCTATTTCTGAAACAAGTTGGAGTGTCCTGCTTCAGGGTTGTAAAGTGGGGCAAAAACTATGTGGAAGATGAAGCTTGATTGTATAGATTTGTCTGGTTTTAAGAACTTCAGCTTCACAGTTCATATTTTCCCAAAAAAAGAAATGAAAGTATATATGACCTGTACATATATTTATTACTATATCAGCTGTTGTAGTTTTTCCTACAGCATATACAAATATAAGGATTAGTTTTGATCAAGAAGGTTCTTTCCTCCAATATTCCTGATTGAAATACTAAAGTGTTCAACTTTTTGCTCATTCCAAAAGAAAAACTTGCTTTTTACTATTATTGCACTTTTGGGTGTCTTTAGCAGCTTTGAAGTTCCAGAATTAGCTCTTGTTATATTGGCTGTGGTGTTCCCAACCTGTGGGTTGACTGTTTTGAGAAGCCTTATCTTGCTCCTGAGCTGGAGGGGTGAATTATCTGTTTGGAGAGTAGGGGATGGCACTCATGGATCCTGTTAGCAGTAGCAAACCATACTTGGGTTTTCCTGTGCTAAACATTAACGGCAGAAGATACTCTGGAATCATGGGATGTTGACTTGGCAGTTGGGATGGCAGCAGGGAACAGTGTTTCCTTGGGTTGGAAAAATCTAAATTCTTCCAGGAATTCCCTGTTTCTCCAGGAAGATTGCACCAGGATTCCCATCTCCCTTTGTGGAGATGGGAGAATCTCATCTAGGTTATCTGTGGTTATCCAGCTTACATGTGTGGTCATGCAGGGAAATAGTGGCAACCGGAGGATTTTGGTTAAAGAAGGTGTAATGTGCCTTGAGGTAAACTAGAACAGCTTGCAGCGTGTGGTTGGAAAATCCTGTCTGGAGCACAGGGTGGTGAACAGTGTGATGTACTGCTGCGTGCATGTGAGATGGATGTTAAATTTGCCATCTATCAGTGGGCACAGATTCCAGCACGTGCTGATACTGATATCTGCTGTGGGTTTCAGTCAATCTCCTTCTGCCAGTTTAACATCATCAGAAACTTGCCAGAATCTCTGTTTAAACAGGTTTGCAGTTATTACAGATTCAAAGACAATCTCAAGTGTGAAGGTGCAGCGGTGTACAGGAGCCTGATAAGAGCCTAGAACAATAACTTGTAGAGGTGTGAACCACTCTGTTCATCTCTGAGGTATTTAATCATGGGCAGTGATGATGGTTTAAATGTCAACTTTGCTAACTCTTTCATTCCTCATACTGTAAAATTTACTGTGAGTGATATCTCACTTTGATGCCACAAGTGGGAGGCATTTGGGAGAGTGCCACTCCTATTTTTCCAATAAGCTTCAGCCAAGGCTAAGAAAATTAGTGGAACTCGGGGGCGTACTAAAAACTGACTGAAGGAGGTAGGTATGTGACTAGTCTTTGCTGCTTTGAATACATTTCTGGTTTACCATAAATGTCTGATGTGACTTAAGTGAACAGAGGGTTATTGGAGGTGTAGCTTGGAAAATGTGCCTCTTCCACATTCAGTTATTCCCTGAAATTATTGTGTTACAGCAGAGATTTTCTAGGATAAAACCTGAATGGACAAAGTACATATTTGCAGTGAAGTTAATGGTTTAGGGCTGATGTCCATGTGTAGAGTGGGAGGGAGCAGGGAGAGGAAAGGTGTCCTACAGGCCTCTTTGAAACTTAAGCTACTGGTAGCGTAGGCTTGATAGACATTCCAAGTAATTTTTTGAGGAAAGGTGGATATATCTGATGGAACCAAACCACTGGGTTCTGTTCCTTCTGCAGAGCCTGATATTTCCACCATTGAAGATGGGCAGTTGTGTTTATAACCATTATTCTTGCACAAGTTAAGCTATATTACGGGTTCTTTCGAAGACGTCTGTCCTTAAGGAGCCATCCTATGGTCTGCATGCGGTTTATAGACTTTGAGTAATAATGTTAATAAAATTCGACATATCCCTAATGTATGGAAAATTACCGTTATTTTTGGTTGTTTTTCATAGCAAGTACAGTAGCAGTGTTTGCCCTCTGGAAGGTGGCATTCCTGCTCCCACTGGGAAGATGTTAAAACACCAACCAACTGTGGACAAGTGCAGATGTATCATCGCTTTCCTGCCAGCTGAAACAGAGCACTTAGTCCTGTGAATACCATAATAATCCAAGCTGATGGTACTTATCAATGATCAAAGTATGCTTCTTTGTATGGCACTTTCCTTTTTTAGAGCTTAATGTATTTAATTACTGTTTACAGTGACTGGAAAATGGTTCATTAGATGGATCTTTTGTTGGTGTTAATACAAACAGATTAGGTTTGAGATACAGTCTGCATTTGATGCGAGTCTCTGTATTGAGTCCTTTAGCAGCTGAGTGAAGGGCTTGGATAATTCCATGTGGTCTTTGCTTCTACAGTACTTAGCTCTCAAAAAGTGCTGCTTTGCTCTGAGCGTGCCTGGTTGTTCCGGGGTGATGATTCTTCACCATGTGGGGCAAAATCCATGCTGGATTTTAGCCATTTAGTTCCCTTGAAAATGGGGGAATACTGCGTGTGAGAAGCAGTGCAGGAGTGGTCTGGTCTTTGAGCTGCTTCTCTTGCACTTTCACCCCTCTCAATCCAGGCAATGTTGATTTGGCATCAGTGTTCCCCCATCCCTGGCAGTGTTCAAGGCCAGGTTGGACACAGGGGCTTGGAGCAACCTGCTCTAGTGGAAGGTGTCCCTGCCCGTGGCAGGGGTTGGGGCTGGAGGAGCTTTAAGCTCCCTTCTAACACAAAGCATTCTGTGACTTTCATATTGATGAATAAAGTGAAAGCATGTTTTGGTTGCCTATGTAGAACAGTCACCAAAAGCAAAAGGTCAGTCTTGCACATTTTCCTTTGTAAGCCTCTTATTTCTGAATATCTTTTAACTTGTGGCACTAAGCTCATGCAAATCTTGTTGAGTTTTCTGCCACTTGTCTTCGAAACAAAACATGCAGATGCCTGGGTAATAGGGAGATGGTGGTTTTAACTTCAAATTACTTCCAAATAACGGGAAGATGGTATATTTAAAAAAGAAGGGGGGGGGGGGGGGGAGAAAAAAAGAAATATTACCTCCTCTGGTAGAAGTGTCTACAAATATCCAGGCATCAATCTTTATTTCAGCAGATTCAATGGATGTGGCAGGAAGAGTTATTATATAGCATAGTCCTTCTTTTATTAAAAATAAACTGGACTGGGTTTTTTTCATAGTTTCTGGTGGAGATGCTACAGATTGCTTATGCTGCATCAAGATAAGAAAACTTTTTATTGGAAATAGTGTTTCAAAAACTTAAAATAAGCTCTAACGCCACGTAGGAAGTTTAGACTTTGAAGCCTTATGTGTTGTACAGCTCAAATGCGTGGTTTCATACGGCTATAGGAATGGTTTGCAGGAGAAGTTTCACTGTCAGGTGTGGATGGTGGATTGTATTTTGCATGATTGGCAAAAGCCACATTCCCCTCTCCCTTAAACTGAAGGGAATGTTGAGCAACTCCACTGTAATCAATGCTATACTTTAGATGTGTTATTTATCCTGACAGCGCCGCTGCATTTCTATTCATCTGTCAAAGGCACTATAACAAGATTCAAATAGGAGTGGGTTTTTGCAAGTCTTCAGTTGCATTTTTTTGTCCACAAATCTACTAGAGAAGCCTTTGAGGGCTCTATGCAAAAAAAATCAAATGAAAATACATTGAATCATAGACTAGAATCATAGACCTCTAGATTTCTATTGGGCAGTTATTCATGGTGCTAATCTGATGTTTGAAAACCTTTAATGTTAACATAGGCAATGCTATGCCAAAAGGCTAAAAGCCCTGTTTTGGTGTGCAGAAGAACAAAAAGCTTTGCTCCTGGCCTGGTGCGTGTTTATAAACCTCGATGGTTGGCCAAGGCTTCTGAGGCAAGAAGTGTTATAGCAACCCAGTGAACGCATTTTACAGTAGTGATATTTTAAAATGGCAAAAGTAACAACAAGCTGTATTAGATAATATAACTTGTGCAGACACCCACTTGAAAATCCCACAAATATGATGGGTTTATTTCTAGTGCAGAAGATGTAGAGCTGCAATAGTGCTGAAAAATAATTTTGCCAAAGAGGAGTGTGAGAATATGTCTATGCAGCCTCATCTCTTCAAGAAATTCCTCTGGAATTAAATCTCTTCCTGTCACCCTGCCCTACACTGTGCCACAGAGACCGTGCCTGGTGTATCCTTAACTCTTCTGTATTCAGGCCATGAGTGGAACCTTTCCACTTCTCGTGCCAGAGGTAGATTAATGCACTGGAGCATTTTTCCATTGCAAATCCTTGTTATAAACATGGGAAAATGGGCTGCATAATGACATGGATTATGTTACTATTACGTGTCAGAATTAGTGGGTATTCTTCAGTATTGCAACTCTTCATTGTGGTTTTCTTCCCAGGCTTCTGTGGTCCTCCAGAAAAATCTAGATAGATGGATAGTGCTGAGAATAATTCAAAGCCAGGGAGCTGCTTTGAGATGGGACAGTGAGGTGTAAGTACAGACACAACTGGGTAATAGGAACCTTCCTGCAGCTCTCCTTAAGTGAGAGTTGTATTACAACGTGTTTTGCTGAAAACTGTCACAGAATCCCAGACTGGTTTGGGTTGAAGGCACCTTAAAGCTCATCCAGCTCCAACCCCTGCCACGGGCAGGGACACCTTCCACTAGAGCAGGTTGCTCCAAGCCCCTGTGTCCAACCTGGCCTTGAACACTGCCAGGGATGGGGCAGCCACAGCTTCTCTGGGCACCCTGTGCTAATGATACCTACTTGAAGAGCATTTGCTCTGTGCCCATGCTGTGATCAGAGCAATGTACAGTGTTGAGAAGTACCAGGGTATTTGGGGTTTTTCTACTGTTGGGTGGCTTTGTCCAGCTCTAGCTGCAGTAGCTGGTCTTTGTTGGCTATTTTGGCTTTTGTATTTGCAGTAAAACTCACAAAGATCGCATGTTACCAATGTGTGTGCTAATTATAGGTGCTTTATTATTATTATTATGCTAATACCTACTTTAATTCCTTCCATAAACAGAATTTAAGACGTGGTAGAACAAAGCACAGTCAATCGCCCTGGAGCACAGAGCCATGAGGCAGTTCGTGTCCTTTACCCTGGTGCCCCTTCTGCAGTGTCTCACCATTGCAATGAAACTGGCTTTCAGTGAAATGGTCTTCAGAACATTGCTGGAAAAGCAAGAGTTAAATTCTAAAACCTCATGCTGTAACTGTAAATGCCATTTTTCTTTCTTCACAAACGTAACCTTTTAACATTTATTTTTAGCTTTTACATTAATATATGTAAAAATATTAAAAGCTCTTGTATATTACATTAAAAACTTATGTCAGCTGCCCTGCTTTTTCCTATTTATTAAAACTTTTCAAGCAGTGAAAACATTTTACTTGTTAATGAGGGGAAGAAGGAAAATTAATGACATAGAGCTCGGATCTTCCAAGATGTCTCCTTTTAACCATGCAAAACCAGCTCTTTTTCCCACACTATGTAGTTTAATTTCTGTGTTAGGGTTCAGTAAGCAAATGCAAATAGATTTAATGATTTGCATCAGTAGATCACTTCTCAGTTTAATGTCCTCTGATATTTTGGTCAAGGACTTTTTCTTTGGAAGGCTAGTGCTGTTTAGTACAGTAAAAATATTAATAATGGTGGCATTGTTATGTTCAAGTAAAGCAAGGGAAATGTATAACTTATTCAAAAGCAGCATCTCCTATTATCTCCTCACTAAGATCATGCAGTGGAAAAAGTTATCCAGGAAAAGACACTTCAGAAATGATTGTGAATTGCTGATGATATTAAACATTTAGGGTTGGTTTCCATATCACAGCTCATTCCCATTCTGCATCAGAGTTGTAATTCTGATCAGGAGTGCTCCTAGCAGTGATGAGATGTATCTTGCCCTGGGATGGAGCAGTGGCCACTTTGCTGGTGCTGCATCAACCTGGAAGGCTGAAGAGTGCAATGGGGCACTACCATGTACCTCAGACCTTGTGGCTTAAGCCACAGGTTTCTGGTTCTAGCTTTTGCTGTTGGTATCTCTGGGTATGGCAACTTAAAATCTGTGTGTTTTCTGATGGTTAAATCTCAGTGTCTACTTCATGTAGACTCCAAGTCCAAGTTCCACTGAAATCTGGGAACCATCCCTTCAATGGGAGGGGGTAAGTGGTCCCACATAGTTCTTATAAACATTTCTGAAAGTTTTAAAGTCTTAGTTGTGTGATAAACAGCAAAAAGCATCAATTAATACATAGTGACTAAGCTCCTCCATGCCACTGGCATTATGTGCCAGAGGCCACCAAGAGTGACGTGGTAGGGGTTTGACATGAAGCATGGAGGACAGCACAAGCAAGTCTCCATGGAAGAGTGGTTGGTGGGTTCCTGGGCACATCAGCCATGCTAAATATGAAAGCATGGTGCTATCTAGGAACACCTGTGGCCATCACACAGTAGTTGCATTTATTAATGTATAAAACGTGATGGGAGTACACCCGGGTTTTGATGTCTGTTGCATTAGACTTAGAGCTCCTGTGGTACATGGTGCTGCAGTAGACTAACATATAGGCCACAGCCCAAATACAACCTTTAGAAAGCCTCTTGTGATGGATAACTGCACCGAACAGCCTGGTGTGTAGATGCCTGGATATAAGGGACAAGGAGGATGGAGAATATTTCCTGCCTTACTTTTCAAACTCTTCCAGTTCAATGATTTAACTTAAGGGAGGAGTTGTTGAAAGTTTAAATGCTGTATGGAAGTTGGTCATAAATATAAATCAGGTGATATTAAGGCAATTTGAAATGTATTACCTCAATAATTTGGAAGTAGTCATTCTTCACAGCTCATGAATGTTCTTCACCTCTGAAAACAGTTTGTTCTGATTTTAAATGCTGCCATGAACACCTGAAGGATACAGAAAAACTCTGCTGTTTATACCTCTGGAATGCAGAAGACCAGAGTGACCTGACCTCTGGGTTGTACCTGGCACAGAGCACCTTGGACTGCCTTGACTCTCTCCACCTCTACTTGAATTCTTTGAAACAGTCTGATTTTCTTGGATTTCTTCTATTGACATTGGCAGGGATGACTGCCCAAGGTGGGTTTGATCTTTCTTTTGTGGGGTTTTTGCTGCGTGCTTTTGAAGGCTTTTTGTCCTTGCAACATTTGGGTGGGTTTTTCTGCCTTTGCTGCTCCGGTTGTGTATTTATCTGTCAAACCAGCTCCCCCTTTGACTCTGCTCCAGCGTTGGTTGCAATTTCTGTTGGTCATGGTTGGGATCACCTATCAACTCCTGTAGGTCAGAAGTTTTCTGTGCGCCGGGTAATATTCCTTGTGACTCTGAGGTTGTCCAGATGCTCTTCATTTATGCAGATATCCTCTGGGCTTTAAGATTTATGTTCCAGCGTGAAACAGAGGATATCCTCAGGGTTGCGATAGCATGTCTCGCTTCCTGCCTGTTCTGGGAAATACGTGTTGAAATCCTTTTTCATAGAACTTAGAGCAATAACAAAAGCATACAGGAACAAAAAACCAGGCGCGATACGTCTGATTTCCAGTGCATGCAGGTAATGTGGAAAGGAACAAAGAATCTTTTGTCTGAAGTAACGATAAATCACAGTAAAAAAGATGCTACATGGCCAAAAAACAACCCCTAGGTATAAAGAAGCTGAAGGAAAACAAAAAGTAGCTTGGATATACATTCCTGATAACACTTTATACTTGCTCATAGTGCTGTGTTCACATCCTGGATCAGTCAGACTCGCAGCTTCTATGTGATGGGCATCTGAACAGGAATTTTTATGCACTACAACATTGCATGTACAGTAAGATTTCCCCCTTTCTTAAATCTCTTGCAGTGTTACCTAAACAGTCACTGTTAGTGATGTTTAGTCCAGTGTGCTGGGACTGAAAATTAATATTTGATTTGTTTTGGGGGTTTTGTTGGATCTGTTTGTAACTTGTACTTGAGTGGCAGCGAAGGGCTGCTTCAGATTGGGTTTACATTTGGATCCCCAAAGGCATTTCTGAATTCCATCAGTTTGCTTATTGAGATTCATTCCAAAAACTTGCTGCATCTTAATTCTATTGAAATATTTAAAAAACCCCTGTCAGAATGAGCGCACATTCACGAATTTATTCAATAGTGGCCTTGCTGAAATAAGGAAGTAAATACGACGGATTCTGCCACTCCTGTGTGTAACACTTTTGCTTTGTCTCAGTTCACGTTGTAACTTTGTCTTCACTCAATTCTTTTCCTTCAGGTCTATCACTTTGTTATCAAAAATCCCTGGTAATTGGGATAATTTATGACCAGACTAACTCTAACTTACATGACTTAACTATAGGCTCTGTCAGGGTAGCACTGGCAGGATCAGAAGGTCTGCTTTGTTTTGGTCTGCAGAAGACACATCTGTGTGTCTTAATTGGGAAATACCTTTTTTTATTCACCCAGCACTTCCAAATTGGAGGTCCTTTAAGTACTGATTTTCCATTTTGACTAAACTTTTTAACTGATAAAGAATTGAACTTTTAAAATAATCATATTTTTCTAAATGTCATTTGGTTGTTTAAAAGAAAGTTTTATGCCACTGGTTGTGGCTCAGTAATCCAGCATATTAGATACCTTGATTTTTTAATAGATGATGGAATGGTTTGGGTTGGAAGGGACCTTAAAGCCACGGGCAGGGACACCTTCCCCTGGAGCAGGTTGCTCCAAGCCCCTGTGTCCAACCTGGCCTTGAACACTGCCAGGGATGGGGCAGCCACAGCTTCTCTGGGCACCCTGTGCCAGCGCCTCAGCACCCTCACAGGGAAGGATTTCTTCTTAAGATCTCATCTCATTTGCTGAAAGAATTCATGGTTCATGATGGTTCAAGTCTAGGAGGTGAAAAAAGGCATTTGCAGTTACTTATATGACCATGCTATCTTATATTTAGATGTTTTACTGCAAGAGCATATGCACCTTTTATGCATGTTTTCAATGTGCATGCGTATGCCAAATTGTGAACAAAATTTATGAAAGTGTTTCATATGAAAATGCTGCAACTTAAACATTTGATGCCACTTTTTCATAATCAATGAAGAATCACAACTTTGGCCTTTTTGCTACCGCTTTTTTATGGCAAATTATGAGTTAGAATCCACAAACTTGTATTGTCAACATGCATGGGAAGGGAAGACTCAGTATTTAAGTACATTTTTCATACTTTGAGATGATTCTTTTGTAACTTCTGAATGTTCAACCATGACAAAGTTGTAAAACACCTTTTGTTCTTGTATGAGGGAAACCACCCATCTTTCCTCCATGTAATAGCGTTGCTGAAAACTGCAAGAGCAAGGAAAGATTTCTTTTGATATAGGAGTAAAATTGATTCCAGAAAACAAGTCTCTTGATTTTATGTGGTTTTATTTCTCAGGCTGTACTTAGTGTGATGCATGGCTGGAGAAGGATCAGAAAGTGGAGTACAGTCAGTTTATTAGGTTGCATTTTAGGAACTACTGAGGAGCTGGACATCTCCACAGGTCTTGGGTCTCCAGTTATGGAGCAGTGAAGTTACAGCCCAGTTGACCTTACTAAAAACACCGAGCTCTAAGGGGAGGTTGAAATCTGTTCCAATGTCCTCTATTTTTGTTCTAGAAAACCTCATTTAGGGTGAAATCCTTCTGGCCTCTTTTGATTTGCAAGGGTTGAAACAGTGCAAACACCATTCTGTTTGTGCAATACAATATTTAGCCATAATGCAGATGTCTTCTCTCCTAATGGATGTGGATGGACTCCGCATGAATGCGAATGAACACAGAGAGGAAAATTAAGCTGCAGTTTGGTTGTGTTATTGCGTGTTTTACAACAGAAGTGCTGCCAGTTGTGTGGTGTCTCAAGTGTTTGACATCAGATGCAGTGCTGCTAGAGCCTGTGTTTTGATCACTGGGTACCAATAAAAAGTTTACCATCTTTATCATCTTAAAATAGCTTTGAGGGTAGAAAGCTGTCTGTAGCCTGATAACTTCTGCGTTTAGGGGTGTTAATGTCTAAAACTGAGGAAGGAGTTGATGCCAGTGTCTTTTAAAGACATACAAACATTGGAAGTTATGTTAATGAATATCCTTAATGAAGATGAAATCTTATTGTTTTTTAACGTTGCTCTGTAACTAAACACATCCCAGTGTATTTTATTTGACCTGCTTTTGCTCAGGCATCTTAATTCCTTTGTGCAGTTACCCTTTATTGCCTTTGAGCAGGGTTGGTGGCTCTGGCTTTTGTAGAAGCACATTAGGTTTGACCATGCTGAGGAGCAGAGCATGGTACAGAAATTACACGTGAGCCCTGAGAAAGGAAGAAGCATTATCACATCTCCTTGCGCAGAACAACCCTGATCCAGCCAGCATTGCTTTGGTGTGTGTGCAGTGGCTGTTCTGCTCTGCGTGGGCTTTCCAGCTTGGTTGGAACAGTGTGGCCAACCCTGCATCTGCTGCTCTCTTGGGCCTTGTAGGTGTGTCAGTAGCAATAAGCTGGAGGTGGCTGTGGTCAGCCTTTGTCAATCATCTTCATCAGTATCTAAAGGGGGCCTCCAAGGATGATGGAGAGGGACTCTTCATCAGGCACTGTAGTGATGGGACAAGGGGTGATGGTTCAAACTGAAACAGGGGAGGTTTATGTTAGGTATAAAGCAGAAGTTCTTCCCTGTGAGGGTGCTGAGGCGCTGGCACAGGGTGCCCAGAGAAGCTGTGGCTGCCCTATCCCTGGCAGTGCTCAAGGCCAGGTTGGACACAGGGGCTTGGAGCAACCTGCTCTAGTGGAAGGTGTCCCTGCCCGTGGCAGGGGGTTAGAGCTGGATGAGCTTTAAGGTCCCTTCCAACACAAACCATCCTCTGATATGATTCTGTGATACTGAAGTGAAGGAGAGGGTGAGAATGTTGGTCTGTCAGGGTGAGTTGGAGCCAGCCCTGGCTTTGTGGAGCCGTTTGTGGTGGTATTGGGAAGGCTGGATGGCTGGTGATGGTAATCCTTCTGAGACAAGGAGGCATCTGCAGAGACCTCTAGTATCCTCTGCAGGTGGTGGCATGTTTCACCTGGTGGTAGATTGTTGTCTTGGTGTTCTAGGGTGGTAGTAAATAGCAGTTAACGTCATGTTATACCATCATTCCCTTCCCCAAGGAGCCTGATAACGCCAAGTTGGACGTTAAACCCCTCAAAGAAACAGGAGTCCTTTGTTCACTTTGGACAACTTTATGGTGTAGTGCTTTCAATAGGGTTATCTTCATGGCATCAATGGCTGAAAACCCTTGTGGCATGTTACAGGGCTTTTACTCCTGGCTGAAAGATATAGCTTTTAGGGCATGGAGATGTGGGTGACTGTGCCAGGGGGCGGCTGTAGCTACCAAACTGTCCATATGGGTTCCTAAAATGTCTCCCTGCAGATGAACATCAGTTACAGGCAGCTTTCTCCTATCCACCTTGTCTTGGAAGCTTCGAACAGTGCAGCAGGCGAAGCATCCCTCTGTGTACAGTAGGCATTAACTATTTTGTGAGGATATCTGAACTTTGAAAGTATTTCTCCATATGTGCAGCTTTGTACTTGGAAGAGGGTTGAATATTGACCTAATTTGTCTTTTAAAAGGACACAGAGTTTTACTAGAATACTTATGCTATTGAACTAGACAAATGCAGGTACTATTCCTTTGGTAGTCGGTGCAGAAGGTTGATGTGCTCTAAGATTTACTGTGCATCACCTTAGCCATCATTCCCATAAGTATTAATTTTAACTCCACTAATAAGAAACTGAACAAAAGTGGAATTATGAGTTCAGTAGTATTCTATGAAAGGTCAGTTGTTAAAAAGGCAGAGTCTGACATTCTGTGAAAAAGGTGCCTTCATTAATCATCCTGATAGGATAGCAGAGGATATTCTTGACCAATACCCGTGAACCACACTGTGTAATGCTTCGGGAAGGGATGCTTAATTTGCTGTATGAAAACAAGGATTAGGTGAATGAATGTGGAATGCCCATTTTTTACTACTGTAACATTGCTATTTCCTTGATTCAAAGTCTAGAAAAATTAATGGAGACTTTTTCTATTTCTCATTATTTTCCAAGTTTGTTAATTTTATAGAAGCATCTATTGCTACAGGACTAATATTTAAAACCTAGTTTCTAAGAATATAAATGCAATAATACCAAACACCAATATTAATGTAATTTATTAAGTATTTATGACCTCTTTGAAGTGTTCTCTTATTATATTGTTTAAATGCACAGCTTTGTTTCACAATAATTCATCTCTGTAAATCCTGAATGATTACTCCTGTATGAACCGAAGTTTTAATTGCCGTAATGTTTTCCTCTGTAAAATTATTACATGGAATTTGGTGGTGTTTTTTTGCTTGTCCACCACAGTGATGGCAATTTTAAAGTTAATACAAATTATATAAATTATTAACTGCAGGCCTAGTGGAACATTAATCAGTAGAACATCTTTATTGTGACTGTTCCTGACAGATTATGTTCACCATGATGCCCATTAATGCACTGTATTGTAAGAGGCGATGTCCATTACAGAATCCCCTTTGTTACTGGTGTCAGGTCTAATTCAGGGCAGCAAATCTCAGCCCGAGCTGAATATGCTTTTGGTAGTTGGTGGAAAAAATCCTATTTTGGAGCTGAGGGGTCTCACCTGTTTAATTCTTTCAAAGTTATTAGTCTGTGGAGCCAATTCCGTAAAATGCAAAGTCTGCAATAGTCTCTTTTTCCCTTTAATGTCGTAATTTTGCATAATGGCTGTTTGTGCTACATTGACTAAGTCCATGGATTGCTTAACATAAGTGATTACATTTTCCTTTGATTATAAACTCCCTCCATTAGAAATACTGTACAAAAACTTGTAAATGATTTGTTGTTTAAGCTTTCTACTTCATTAGCTGCAATATACACTTTACAAGAGTCATTGTCTAAGAGTTAGTAATATTTGTAATGAGCTGTATAATATGGGCCCTTTTACTAAATTTAAAAACAGATGGTATCTGTTAACAACAGTTTATCATGCAAATTGAACCCGAGCAACAACTCCTTTCAGTGGTTATGTTGCTGTAGGCCAAATCATGGTGTCTTGGTTATTTGATGTAAGAGCAAAAGGAAGCAATTGTTGTTTGAGACAGATGCAAACTAACCATGGTCAAACCTTCCCAAGAAGTAAAAATTCAACCCTTCTTCTCTCTATGGAAAGCTTTAGTTTTTCTTTCATGCCTTTAACATACCCTTTGATATTTAGTTTCGGGATTTGTCAGTTTTGCACCTCATTGCAGATTTTTATAGTTACATCCTTGTGATTTTTCTCATTTAAGTTATGAAGCAGCTGTGAATGAGAATTTCCCTTTTGTGAGGACCTGCACATATTGATCTGAACAAGTGAAAAGATCAGAGGATGTAATATACACGCTTTTCTTCCAACTTTGAAAACGAAAGGAAAATTGGATCATATTAAATCAGCAGTCTTGAAATTGTACTATCAAAAGAATCCTCTTACACTGTATATTTGTTGCTAATCCTGCATGGGGAAGACTTTAACATTGAACTGGAGTCCCCTTTTTGAGGGGAAGAATTCCAGGTTTTCCTCTCAAACTCTACAAAATTAATGTTTTCTAATTTGAGGCTTTCTGAGTGCTCCCACTTCTGCTTTTAGAATAATACAGGTTTAGTTTTGTATTTCAATGTGCTGGAGTTAATGCTAAAAATAGGCAAAATCTGATCACTCGTCCTGTGGTTTCTGCATTTTTTTTCTATGCTGTTGGTGAACAGAAGGTGATACGTGATGGGAACCAGAGAAGACAGAATGTGCCTTTTGGTTTTGTCAAAGGAAATACTTGACAATCCCAGCCAGGACAGCTGATTAAAGCCAGGATCATTCCCATATGGAGAGGAGCATGGTGGGTAGGCAGCCATGTTGTGGTGGGACCATGAGGAGCCTTCTGTCTGCTACAAAGAGGAATTTTTCTAGACCCAGCCTGTTGTGCAGACTGGAGATGATCACAGGGAAGATGCTATGAAGAGGAGGTTCAGATTTTCACTGTTCTCTGCATGTAGCTTCAGGGTTTGTTGTTTGCTTGTTTGGGGTTTTTTCCATGTAATAGGCAATCTCTTCGGGGGAGGTTGCCTACTCCTGCTCTATCACTAAGCTTCCTGGGGGCATAATCAGTGAGAACACCAGTATAACCTTGAGCTTATTGCTGTATTATAGCAGAACGTCATGTGAACATCCAGTTCTCATAGAATCCCAGGATGGTTTGTGTTGGAAGGGACCTTAAAGCTCATCCAGTCCCAAGCCCCTGCCACGGGCAGGGAGACCTTCCACTAGAGCAGGTTGCTCCAAGCCCCTGTGTCCAACCTGGCATTGAACACTGCCAGGGATGGGGCAGCCACAGCTTCTCTGGGCACCCTGTGCCAGCGCCTCAGCACCCTCACAGGGAAGAGCTTCTGCCTCAGAGCTCATCTCAATCTCCCCTCTGTCAGCTTGAAGCCATTCCCCTTGTTCTGTCACTACCTGCCATTGCAGTTTTCTTTTACCAAGCAGCAGGGTGGGTGCTTGTCATCAAATAGCACTAAAATCTTTCTACTAGTAAGTTCTGTACGCACAATTCCCAATATAAAAGGTACTTTGGTTGGTATACATGTTGGAGCACACCTTTCCTGGTGAGCTCTGCAGACTGCAGTGTCCTATTTTTAGCTGTGCAGCCTGAGCTGTGCTGTTCTAAATCTTGGCCTGTGAAAGGAACGAAGGCCATAGTAATTGTGGTTCTTTAAATCCATTTATCTTAGTGCTGTAGCTCTCAACTGTAATGTTGCTTTCAAATGTTGTGAGCCTAATGATAAGACTTTTCCCATCATCCACCAAAAATACTTTTATGCTTCCCAGCTTGTTCTTCTTTGACTTTAACTGGGTTAAAAATCATCTTCCCATTCAACGCTGTTGTTATCCCAGAAATAGCACTTAGGAGATCATGGTGCTGAGTTACCCCAGTCTGGTATTTGATGGACAAAGGAGGTGGGTTGCTGTATTCCAGATGTGTGGGTTATTCCAGATGTGTGGGCATAAAGGAGCTGAGCAGGAGATCATAAACTCTAGCTTCCTCCCCTGGATTGAGATTCTGCTATACTGTGCCCAGTGTGTGCTTAAGGAATTTCTACTGGTGTTCCTTGATCCTACCCTTTAATAATGATTTTCTCTACTTTTTCAGTTCTAGAAGAAACAACTGATTTCTTGAGGTGGTTCTATGCAGCTTGGCTGAGGGACTGAGGCAAGTCCTTTCAGTCAAGGCATGACTTGGTGGCTTAAGCACAGCTCTCAAAAAGAGCTGAAGAGACAGCCATGTACTGTAGAAGATGCTCTCCTAGAGGTGAAGCAGGAAGGCAAGCTGTGGAGTGGTGGGGTTTGAGCCATGAGGAAAATAGTGAAGCCCTTCCACCTCTGGGCTCCATTTATTCCCTTCAGGTATGAAAATACCTTGATCCCTTTCACCGTGTATGGTGGGAGAGCCCCAACCTCTGTGCCACTGCAGAACATTCCTGACTTACGCGAAACGCTTCTCTGTTGAATCACTTGTCAAATGCGTGTGGTTTGTCTACTTGCATTTTGGAGATAAATAGACCATTTTTACTCAGGGTGCAAATGGACTAGCACCACTGAAACACCTCAGCCCCATCTGTCTGAAGATAGTAGCATTTTGAGTTAGACCAAGCAAAAACCCCATTAGCCTCTGTTTCCTATGGTGGAACAGGAGTGAATCAGGTCACCTCTTGACTTCAGTATCCATCTGCTGAAAGCCCTGACAAGGCCAACTGCAAATCCAGTGCGTTGATGGCCGAGGGACGGGCCTCCACGCCCAGTGGTGTTGCTCTCTGGTTGTCCACTGGGTCTGATTAATGTTAGGTCAGCTGTTACTTTGGGTAGGATTTTAAACTAGAGCCCTGCATCACTAGGGCTTTGTTTTAGGTTAACCCAAGGCTAGCAATGGCTAGAGCTAATGACTAAATTAGAGTTATTTGGTAGTTTATCTAATTTATGGACCAAATTTTCTAGTTTGCAAGTGTTCCTGCCCACCAGGGGTCTCTGAAATGGCGTCAGATTCTGCAGAGGTGGTGGAAGCTCTTCAAGGCCAGGTTGGACGCAGGGGCTTGGAGCAACCTGCTCTAGTGGAAGGTGTCCCTGCCCATGGCAGGGGGTTGGGACTGGATGAGCTTTAAGGTCCCTTCAACCTAAAAGAGTCTGTGATTAAGATGATTTGCCTGGGTCAAGTGATGGATCATAGAATACCAGCTTGGAAGGGATCTCAAGGATCATCTGGTCCAACCTTTCTTTATGTTTCTTTTCTTCTATGCTTTCTCTACTTTCTATACTTCTCTGTGTTTACTCACCCTCTTGGAATGTCCTTCTTGTTTTGTCTCATCTACCCACACTGTGATTTGGCCAAGTTTTGTGTTTTATGGTGGTTCTCAGCCCTTGTTGGCTTAGGCCATCGTGTCTCCTTCCTCCCCTGCAGCCACTGCAGATGATGAGGGGGTAAGGTGGAGGCTGCTGGTTTATTCCAGTCATCCATGAATTGGAAAGCTTTAGGCTCTTGGAGGAGGGATGGTGCTGCTCAAATAGTGATAGTGGAACTGAATGGTTAATTTAGGATGTGACATGAACAACTGGGGCATTCCCTGCTCCTGGCGCTGTTGTTTTGGAGAACATTTTGCATTGCTTTGCGTTCCCTTTGACAAAACAAAGGTACGTGTGGTGGGTGCTGTGTACCTCCTGTGCTCCCCAAAACTGGAGGAGTATGTCTTGTACAAAACAGGGGGAGAGGGCCAAGCTCCCTGCTGTAAAGCCACAAACCAGGCAACCCTATTCAGTGAATAAAAATGGGAAATACATTGAAGTCTAGATACAGTATCTTTGTAGTAATAAAAGCAGTAGTACAGATTTACTGGTGAAGGAGTTTTAACTGTAATACTGTGGAATAGTAGGTTATTTTGTGTTCAAGAGCTACATTTATCACAAAAATGATGATATACAAATCACTTCCATATCACAAAATGTTCTTGGTCAAAATTGGCTTGAGGCAAGTGATATCTTCGAGTAAACAGTATATGAAGACCATATCTTAAAATGATAGATCACCTAATTTTGTTCTGACAGAGGTTTTTGCCGCAACAAACATCTGTCACTGAAATACCAATTCAGAGATATGGAAGCCAAATTGTGGAGGTTTTCTAGTATTTGTCGCTCCTAACTTAAGAACACCACTGTTAGTTCTGTAGATATTTGAAGATAGTCAGCAGCTTGTGGTTTAAACACCTTAAAGTATTCAGTTAAGTATTTTTAAAAGACATAAGGATCTTTAAATGCAGATTAGCAGCTTCTTAGAAGTGCTATGCATTGATTCAGGGGAGGAAGTGCAGAGCTGATGTGTTGCTGATGCTGCATAGAAATCCCATCTTCTTAACACGTAGCTGCTGTTGCATAGGAGAGTTGGAGAATATTGGATGAACTGAGTTTGCTGTTATAAACTGTATGTTTAGGACAATTACGTAGACGATTGATGTGAAATATTGAGGCAGCATTGCCATTTTGGTGGGGTCAGCGTGGGGCTGGCAGGAGCAGAGCTTAAAACCAGAATGCCTCATATAGGGTATTTGTTAATTCCTGCTTTTCAGAGGAATGCAGTTCTCCAGGACTGTGTCTTTAGGGAAATTGTGCCCTATATGGAGCTTGTTAGGATCTGCAGGAGAGAGGAATCTCTTACTGCAGAGGGTGTGAGTACTAAACACTTGTGATCTGCCCTTTCAAATCAGATTTCTGACCCTGGTCTACAGCTGAATATAAAAGAAGCTTCAGAAATTGTAATTTTGTCTCAAGCATTTAGAGATGTGATTACATTTTATTAGCTTGATAGGTGCTAGAGGTATAAATGCAGTAAAAATACAAATATCTATTAAATATATATATCTATTTCAACATTAGTAGTTATTTGTATGGGTGTGCAGCTAGCACCTCACAAACTAAACAGGAAAACAGTGCAAATGCACTACTGAAATGAGGTTTTAAGTCTAGTTTCTGTTGACTCGTGGTAGGAAAATGAAGTTTGGCTGCAAACTACCAACATTCTGTGTTGTTTTGCAGGCAGGATGAAATAGCAAATACCAGGTCCTTGGAGGAGAAGAGCAATTACTAGTCATGGGATTATAGTCATATTATTATTAGATATTACATATTTTAGCCTAAATATTTTCAGCACTATTGATGTTTCTTTAACTTGCTGGTAACAAGAACATCCCTACTAGTGCAATTGCTTACGTCCCATTTAAATACATACTGGCATTAGCACATGGAAGCTTTCTTCAGTATTAAAATGCAAATGTGCAAATGCATTACTTTTGGTACTTCAACTGTTTATTCCTTGTGAATGGTTCTGTGATGAAATGTGAAGTCTGAGAGGTCTGTAAGAGCTTTGTTTGTGCTTCAAATACACATTTTAAGTTAAATTTCTTGAAGTAAAACTGTTTTATTTAAATTTCTCTGGCTAAACGTAATGTGGAAAGTGGAATCCCAATTTGAGCTAAGAAAACTATAGAGAATAAACAAGTGAGACCCAGAAGTTGAGTCTTCTTACCTGATTTATCAGTCCTCATAGTTACTTAATGCTTTTTTCTGCATTATTTTATATGAACACTTTTAAGAATATATGCCCTTGTTCTTGGACACATACTAGTCTGAACTCGTAGAATCATAGGATGGTTTGGGTTGGAAGGGACCTTCAAAACTCATCCAGTTCTAACTGCAATGAGTAGGAACATCTTCAATTTGACCAGGTTGCCCAGAACCACATCCAGCCTGGCCTCGAATGTTTCCGGGGACCACATTAGCAAAGCAATAGTAACCACTTGGTGAATTCTAGCTGTTGTAAAAATCTCTGCTAGTTACTAATAGCAATTTTGGGGAGATTAATACTCAGGCTAACGGGTGTCAGAAGATCTTGTGTAAGAAATAAGAATTTTTCTTTGAGTTACAGGTCATCTAAAACGTATTTAGAAGTCAGTTCGCATAGTATAGTATAATATAGTATACACTATATATACATATATATAATATATACACTGTTCTGTATATAATGTGTATATAATATATAGAGTATATACACATATATACAATATAAATGTGTATATATACAATACACATTCATACAATGTGTATATGTATACATGTGTATATATATTGTATATACAGTATAAAATTATATACAAAATATGTACATATACACATTATGTATATATACACATGTATGTGTATATATATGTATTATACATGCGTAATATGTATATACATATATATACTATTTATACTTTATATGCCTATATATACATAGCTTGGTATATTGTATAATTAAGTGTTGTCTACTACCATGCAAGAGTTTTAAAACTTTAATTTGTTTTTTGGTGGCAAATGTAAGCAGAAATTAAGGAATTATTATTTTTATTATTTCCCTATAACTTTCTGATCATCCCTTTAAGCTGAACAGCACCAACTGCTTTAATTCCGGGTAATGTCTCAGGACTTGTTTCATTTGGACCTCAAGCTGATGAACTATTTATCAGGCTTTCCTATGTGATATTGAGGAAGGTGATTCAGTTACATTTCATGAAGTGCGAATTTAAACGTATGAGACTTTGCCTTCCCTGCTCCATCAAGAAGGTTGATTTCCCAGTTCCGCGTGTGGTGGAGCGGGGTGGACCTGCTGGCCACGCATGCGTCCACACCGGGAATGGCGATGGGAATGCAGCAGTTGGTTTTTCCTCCCGTTGCCAGGTGAAAACCATCAGTCCTGGGATCAGACTGTGCTGCAAGAGCTGTGGGCTCCGGGGAAGGGAGGAAGGGGTTAAGGAATTCATAAAAAAATGAAGGATCCTAATATTAAAGTGGGGGGAAAATGTGGGTGAGTGACATATTTTTTACACACCTCAACTGTCAACATTTCTAATCAAATCATCTAGCCTTCTTGCTTCTTAAATGATACAAGCAATATTTCCTGTAATAAACACCCCTAAGTCTAATGAGAGGCCCTAAGGCAACTTCAAATGTATGAATTCATTATAATTGAACAACATAATCTGCAGGGCAAAGATGCCTGCTACCCAGTCTTTTAACTTCGCCCGGCTTGGGTGTTCTATGAAAAATGTTCTACATTTTGTTTACAATGTATTGCTGCTATTTGAAGTATTGTATGTTCCTGTAGTACATAAGATGGGGACGCATAATGGAGGGAAAATCAAGGAGGCAATCTTTCATTTTGTTCTTGTATGAAAAATTCAAAAGACTGCAAACTCACCCAGAGAAATTTTGCAAGCATATTATTTTCCGATGTTTCGATCAATTTGTCTGTCAACCATGCTGAGAGGTGGAAGGGGCCAGCAAAAGCAATTTAGCTTGTGAGGTCCAAAATAGAAATGTTTTAGGAAACCTTGTCACACGTTATTTTTTCATATTAGAACCGCTGTGGTTTTTATTTGCTAGTCATATTATGAAGAGAAATTGGTATCAATCACCTAAATCACCTCTGAATATCTGATAGAACTGTTACTTTTGTGCATATAAATAAGGAGGGGGGGAAATATTTAAATGAAGCTTTTAAAGCAGAGCAAAACCTTTGAGTAGACAACAGGCTCCCTACTCGGCTTTTCCCATTTAAAGATGATCTTGTGCATTTTAATTGCTAGGACCCAAGTGACATCATATGGAATCGTCTTGCATACGAACATATTGACCTCTCCCTGCCTTTAATTAAGCTCTGATTGCTTTATGATAAGTTTGCTGGGGATTGATAGGTGTGCCAGCCCGTGTGTGTGTACCTGGCTGTGTAAGGCAGCATCTGTGCAGGAGGGAGAGGGGAATTCTCTCATTTGGGGGCTTCCCATTTGTTTATATGATAAATACAGCTCCTGTTGCTACTGAGCCCATGTCGATGCAGCTGCAAACTGCAAGTTGAGTGGGAAACAGCAGATTTTGTTCAGTACCATCCACTGAGCTTCACTGACACTAAAGTCTGGCTGTTTGACAAGATGATGCAGAGGAAGTTCATTTAGGGCAGTTGGTGAAACTTTAATTTTGGTGAACCAGAATGATGTGCAAAACCTGTAATAATTCCGTATTAAATAGTTTATCATTAACCCCCTGTGAAGCTGAAAGATGTCAGAACTTTTACCTTTATTCGATGGTTTGTGATTTTGTATGTGTGTATGTATATGTGTGTGTGTGTGCCCGAGTGTATTTATAAGGACAAACACAGGTGCAGAGGGATGGAAGGGTTTGCCAATGTTGACTGCAAACATCAACAGCGTTGTTGAAATGGAGGATAGTGAAAAGCAAAGGACAACAGCACTAGTGTTGTGGCTCAAAGAGGGATTTCTGTTTCTCTGTCTGCCTTGTACTCCTTTCATGCTTTGGAGCCCATCTACTGTCACCTACAGGACTGGGAAGGTGTTTTCCACAGACCTATGAGTCTGTGACCCATCCAAGGCATGTCGTTTGCAAGGTGACAGCAGGACATCAGTGACCTTTAC
Organism: Strigops habroptila; assembly: GCF_004027225.2. Taxonomy (NCBI): domain Eukaryota; kingdom Metazoa; phylum Chordata; class Aves; order Psittaciformes; family Psittacidae; genus Strigops; species Strigops habroptila. The sequence continues at coordinate 81,443,175 of NC_044281.2, forward strand.
ACCAAGGCAGGTCAAGGGCTGGGTGCTCTGGGTGCCCTTATTTCAGAAGCGAAAAGGAAATTGTGTAGTTGGCTGTTGAGGGCATTGTGTTGAGTTGGCCATGAGGGGAGGATGACTGAAATACAGGTGGTAGAGCGGTTTTGAGTAAGAGGATCTGGTTTTGTCAATATTGTTTGAGGTTTCTGAGCAAGTGAATATAAGGACTTTAGAGAGGAACTTTTTACAAGGACATGCAGGGCAGGACAAGGGGAAATGGCTTTAACCTGCCAGAGGGGAGATTGAGATGAGCTCTGAGGCAGAAGCTCTTCCCTGTGAGGGTGCTGAGGCGCTGGCACAGGGTGCCCAGAGAAGCTGTGGCTGCCCCATCCCTGGCAGTGTTCAAGGCCAGGTTGGACACAGGGGCTTGGAGCAACCTGCTCTAGTGGAAGGTGTCCCTGCCCGTGGCAGGGGGTTGGAGCTGGATGAGCTTTAAGGTCCCTTCCAACACAAACCAGTCTGGGATTCTATGATAAAATACAATTTTAGCAGTGCAAGAAGGATGGCAGGTGAAACTTTTCCAGTACTGGAGGTGTGATGAACTCCTATTCATCCAGACTTAGCAGTGTCAAGGATGACACATTATTAGAGAAAAGGGAGAAGATTATTTTTAGAATAAAGTTGGAGAACTCCTTTCAATTGAAGGAAACAGCAAGAGATCAGGATGCAACATGTTATATAGTAATTATAACTTTGTGAGATACCATTACAAAAGTAATAACCAGAATCTCTAAAGACAGTGAGGAAACCCAAAGTTGGCTGTAGTTTTGAGTTAGTATTTTCTTACTGCTGTTTAAATACAGGAACTTGACAGCACTGATATCTTCTGGAGTTTTATCAAATAATTCTAGTGGAAGGTGTCCCTGCCTGTGGCAGGGGATTGGAACTGGGTGAGCTTCAGGGTTCCTTTCAACCCGGACCATGATTTGGGGAAAGTTATTTTTCTTCATATTCTAGCACTTGCAATGAGCAACAAGGGATGAGTCAGGATTTTCTCTGAACTAGTTGAGTCATCAGCGTCCTTACAGAGGACAAACTCATTGTGCCCTTCTTAATGGAAGACACAGTGAGAAATCATCTGCTTTGTTCCTGTTGTTAATGACAAGAACTGCACTGGCTGCTTTCTGGCCCTCTGACACTTGTGTAAGACTCTTAGTAAGACAGCACGTCCTAGTTAATGGCTTAGCTTTTCAGTTTCATATCTCAGATCATCTCATCAGCTGCTGGTTGGTTGTAGCCCTGTTTATAGTCTCAAGCTCTGTAGACTGCTGCTGTCTGTATCCTTTGTTTTTAGCTACCTCTGAAGGAGACCCTTAATGTCAATGGCTCTCATGACTGTGTGGCAAAGACTGCTGAGAAATCCCCCAATTATACTCTACCTTCTGATCAGAGGCTTATACCCTTAGGGATAAAGACAGCCCATCTCCTCCCTTTTTAGCCCCGTCTTTGATTTTCCCTAGAGGAAAGATTTCTGCTGTTTCCTTTTAGAGGCTGCTGTGGCTTAGCAGATCTGTGCCACCATGCCACTGTTCACAGATGCAGTGATTTTGTGCTATCATTCCTAACTCCTTTATGTTGCCAAAATAATACTCCTTGAACTATTCTGTGGTTCTGTAATTGGAAATTAGGCATTTTGAAAGATATTAAATGGTTTAATTACCACATTTACCTACTGTTTACTAATGTTGTGTACTGCATATCGCTTCATGTGAAGCTGGTACCGTCATTTAATTTTCTCTTAAATCAGGTCTCAGCTTTGATCATCTTTGCCCTGTAAATTCTAGAAATAGGAATTTTTCACAAAAGTCAAATAAATGGACCAGTTCAGCCCGAAGTTCCATGCAAGGTGGTGGGAAAAAATATGCTTTATTAGCCAAATATGATGGTCTTTGAGTTTGGAAAGATTAAATTCAAGATGATTTGTTAGAGAGGTCTGTGTAGTTGTTTGTAGTTTGTGTCATGAGTAGGGATTTATTGCTGTTGTGATAAATTTATATTCTTCAAAATAGATAGGCTGTATTTTCCCTATTCCCAGCACACCGATGTGAGTGTTGCAATGGGGAACGGAAATTTTAGTGCTTTTAATATTCTTTGTGTTGTGCTTTAGAGCAGTTTTGGTTTGGAGTTGAACATTCCTCTAACAAATCAATACATTTTTTCTGTAGACCTTCCGTTTTGGAGGACTTGCTTTTGCTTCCCTTTGCATTTATCTGTTTATTATTTTCTTGTCTCTTTACACCTCTGGTATTAGAAATCTCAACATCCTGGAATTCAGAAACGGGAAATGGCCTCTAAATTTTCTGATAACTTGAGCATCATCTGAAATATCTTTGGGCTTCTCCTAGTCGTATATTAAAGCTGCTGATGTGTCTTGAGAGCCCTTCACCCGTTTCATTTTGTAGCATGGTCAAACCGGTCTTTAAACTTTGCTCATGAAGGAAAACCGGTAGTACAAACGTGGATGGGATAAGGTCTTTGTGGAAAAACTTATGCTTTAAGAAACCCTCTGTAATCTAACACATGAAGTGTCTTTACCAAGTTTTTAGGGTTTGCTGTAGTACCTAAATACTAAAGTATTGCTTATGTAGATGAATATTTGATCTGTGAATGTTGTATCTCTGCATTCACCTCCTAGCCACAGAAGTACTTTAAGAACTACATAGTTAATAAGGTTATTTGATCTTGGCCTCTAAGAACACGAGAGAACAGATATTTGGATGGAAATGTAAAGCTAAAAATTATGATTACTTAGAATTGAAGGTGGGGACTTGATCATCGCCTTTACTCTTGGTGGCTTAAGGTAAATTACAGATGTGTGCAGGGCTGATTCCAAAAGTGCTGCAGAAATTCGTTTGAGCCCTAAATTCCTAAGTCATTAGGTTCAGGATGGAACTATTCAGTATGTGATTTATTCTTAGTGCAATCCTTTGTGTGTTATATTGCTCAGTTTGGTTTCTGCTGTACCATGACCTCTTTGACTTTGGTCAAGACTCTCACTTCCTTTCTCATACTATGTTCAGTTCTGGGCCCCTCACTACAGGAGAGACATTGAGGTGCTGGAGCGGGGCCAGAGAAGGGCACCGGAGCTGGTGCAGGGCCTGGAGCACGAGTGTGATGAGGAACGGCTGAGGGACCTGGGGGGGTTTAGTCTGGAGAAGAGAAGGCTCAGGGGGGACCTTCTCGCTCTCTGCAACTGCCTGACAGGAGGATGGAGCCAGGAGGGGGCTGGTCTCTGCTCCCAAGGAACAAGGGATGGGACAAGAGGAAACGGCCTCAAGCTGCCCCAGGGGAGGTTTAGATGGAGCTGAGGAACAATTCCTTCCCCAGAGGGTGCTCAGGCATTGGAACAGGCTGCCCAGGGCAGGGCTGGAGTCACCGGCCCTGCAAGTGTTCAAAAACCATATAGACAAGGCCCTCAGTGACATGGTTTAATGATGGTCTTGGTAGTGCTGGGGTAAAGGTTGGTCTTGGTGACCTTAAAGGTCTTTTCCAACCCAGTTGATTCTATGATTCTATGAATATTAAATGCTAAAATATTCAATACTTCTCAATTTGTAATTGGGGAGCAACAAAAATGTGCTTTTCTGTCTCCACCGCCTGGTAGGAAGGAGGCATTTTTCTGCCCAGCCCTGAGCTTGGTGAAGCTCAGATTTCCCTTTTCTGTGCATGATTTTTATTATTTAATAATTTTTTTCTAGATTTTGTTTTGTTTTTACAAAATATTGGTTTATTGAGAGATGTGTTACCCTCAATTGACATATTGACATTTCCAGGAACTGTGGTTATTGTTTTGAGAAATACAATCCTACACTGACAGATTCCTATCATTATTTGGAACCGTTGCTGAGGGTTAGTGAGACAAGTCTCATAAATAATGAAAGTGAATCATATTGGGGAGAACAGCGAGAAACGGCGAGTGCAGTGCTGACACCAGATCATTTTTGCTTGGCCATGACATCATGTGGTGTCAATGTCATGCGTTACAATGGGGACATCAACTTCCAGTCTTGAAACCCTGTTATATGGTGGGTAATTAACTTGTAGCACTAACTACCCATCGGAGTAATTAGCAGTAATAACTCTATAGTAATAACTCCATACACTTTGCACCCAGCTTCTTAGGTGTCTTGCTGGAGCAGCACGAACGGATGCTCTGACCGTGCAAGAAACACACTTGAAAGTAGAATATTTCTTACAAAGGCTTACATTCTAGCAACCTAAATGTATTTTTTTCCTCCCTAGTTTTGCAGACTTTATTATTTGACAGCTGTGGAAGCAGTTTCACACTGGACTGCATCTGATTTGCAGTTTTACACTGAGCAATTGGCAGTGAAGGTAAAAATGGGAAACGGGGCCGGTTCTGGAGGAGTTGCATAAGGCAAAGGCTTGTCAACCTAACCATGGCTTGACCTGGTTTTGGGATGTGGATCTCAAGTTAGCAGAGAGCTCTAATTAACCTCCTGTTAAAATAAGTTAAATCATTTCATGTACTCTCAGGTAACAAATTTCTGCCTGCTGTTATTTCTGGAAGCAGGTAAGTTGACTATCAAAGGCCCTTTGCATGCCAGAAATGCGATTCCATTATTATTTAACCTTATTCCTACACTGATGATGCCCCTGTATGTGCTGTGAAAATGCCAGGCTTGAAGAAAGGCTAACATACATTGCCATAATTATTTTAATGAGAGAGAATGGAGAAGATGCTTCTCTGCCATCTGTCAACAGAAAGCGGTCATATCGCATGCTAGACTTTATTCACTTATAAATTGTTCTTCAGTACTGAATACTGAATTCTCCATTATTCCTTCTAGGTCAACAGCATTTAATCTCCCCTGGTCCTCTATGGAGTCTACAAATTATTACTCCAAAGATGCTCATTAATTTTGAGATCTCCCATATCTAAACTGGAAACTTCCAGCGCGTTATTTGCTGCGTTGTTCCTCCTCAGTGTTGTACGTGCAGAGGGGACAAATGGGTTGCAGGAGCACGTGTGCCACTTCTTAACATGAAAATCCCATAATCAATACTCCAGAAAATGTTGAGGGTACTTCTGATTTGATTTAATCTATTTCTCACAAGGGGTTTTATATTTAAAAAAGAAAAACCCATGTAATGCAGTTTGCCGGCAGGTGGTTGGAAAACCTGAGGGAAAGGAGGATTGGCAGGTTTTGTGGTTTTCCATACGATTATTCTCTTGACTGTTTTTACTATTACTTTAGTGGCAAGGAATTTGTTTCATACAAAATTACTACAAGTCAGCAGTTTTACCCACCCACGTAATAGCTGCCTTGATGATGCTGTGATCTTGCCAATGTAAGATCCCATCATAGCGCTCTTGGCTTTTCTAATGTGATTAATAAATAGCTGGAATTAAAATGAAAGAGTAACATTTTGTGGCTGTGGCAGTGCTTTATGATGGCCTATTTACATTATCTTTCAACAGAGGTTGGAATTAGATGATCTTTAAGGTCACATCCAACCAAAACCATTCTGTGATCTGCCCCTCAGTAACCTGCTCCATTTAGTGCGTTGAGATGGTACTGGTGTGGACTTGAATGTGCTTTAGCTCTGCTCCAAAGCATAGGAATCATGGAATCATAGAATAATTTGGGTTGAAGGGAGCTTAAAGCTCATCCAGCTCCAACCCCCTGCCATGGGCAGGGACTCCTTCCACTAGAGCAGGTTGCTCCAAGCCCCTGTGTCCAACCTGGCCTTGAACACTGCCAGGGATGGGGCAGCCACAGCTTCTCTGGGAAAAGTCTGTGCCAGCGCCTCAGCACCCTCGCAGGGAACAACTTCTGCCCAAGAGCTCATCTCAATCTCCCCTCTGGCAGGTTAAAGCCATTCCCCTTGTCCTGTCCCTACAGGCCCTTGTCCAAAGCCCCTCTCCAGGTTTTGTGATTTTTGAAAACACTATTTCGTATATTTTTTTTCATTCTCCTGCTGTTCCCATTTGTAATGAGTCTGTGACACTTGAAGTGAACTTGATTTGCATTTGGAAACTTTGTGATATTGATACATCTCGAAATACCCACCCAGGCAAAGAACAGTTGAGATTTATCTGAAGTTTCAAGTTACTGTGTACAGCATTAAAAAAAAAGATATAGAACAACCCAATGAAACCAAAGTTTCACTGGTTTAGTTTTTGGTAAGTCTATAAGAAGGTTTGCAAAGTATAACTCCCATTAGTCATGAGCTAGAATATGGTAGAAAAGAAATAAAACTCTAAAAACAGATTGAAAAATACTTATTTCTCAAACTTCTGATTTAAAATGTAGCTTATTTAACCACAGTTTAAACCAAAATTGGAATATAATTTTATTATATTAATATGAGCTGCTTTGGACGATCCTGTTGTGTTCTCGGGGGGTGCTGCAGTTTGAAAACCAGGGAATAGTGACATGGGTGGTTATTTTTTAGCTCTCTGCTTTTGAAATGTGAATCTTTTTCTTACTTTCCCTGCTCAGCTGCCACAAATCAGCCTTTTCATAGACTGTGTGATATTAATCTCCATGGGGTGGACACCTCTATACAGGTACTATAGCTCTCTCCCTCCTCCAGTTATTTCGGGTTTTAATCTCACTTCCTTTGATTTATTTACTTATGTCATGTGTAATGTGTCTGGCTTCTTGCCCTTGCCCTGCTTTCCCTCTTGTATACATTGGATGCGTTCTTGCCGTTTCATTGTTGTCTTCACCTCTTGCTTTTCTTCCTTGGGACACGCTTGTTTGATATTGTGTTCTCTGGTGATGAATTTCCTGCAGTTTGCTTACTCTTGTTTAACTTTCTGTTGGATTATTACACAAATTGCTTTTGGTGTTTGCTTCAGTTGAAACATATGAATCAAAATAACGGGGGTTGTGATACAGGAAAACATGGGCTGTGGTGGGGTGGTTCCTTTAGTTTGTTAAATATCCCTAACCACATCATCTTTGTACTGCAGCCGCCTTGGGCCGTTGGTACTCAGTCCTCCTGCCCTCTGCAATGTGCTGTTGGGACCCTTATTTGCTCTGGGAATGGAAGATTTTGGTGGAGGAAAGGCCAAAAGGAGACTTAATAAGATAAATTCATGGACTTTGTCACTAAATGGCAAAATTTACAGCATTTTTGGCAGAGCTGAGATGTTTATGCAGGTAATGATGTGTGCAGTTACGTTCAATGCAATATAACCCCTGTGCTATGGAGAGCGAACACCCACTGTGTTGCTGAGGATTGAAAAGGCTTTTAGGGATGGTATGGAAAGGATGTAATACAGTCATTGGTCATGGAGCTTGTCTTGTAATGTTCCTGAAGTGTTTGGTAGTGACAGCAGTCAGGAGGGACACCAGGTCAGGGGGAGCATGTGTCTGGTCAGACTCTGATGTTCTTACCAAGGTTTGGTGACCTCTTACATCAAAGCTTAATCATAGAATTATAGAATCCCGGAATGGTTTGTGTTGGAAGGGACCTTAAAGCTCATCCAGTCCCAACCCCCTGCCACGGGCAGGGACACCTTCCACTAGAGCAGGTTGCTCCAAGCCCCTGTGTCCAACCTGGCCTTGAACACTGCCAGGGATGGGGCAGCCACAGCTTCTCTGGGCACCCTGTGATTTCTCCAGCAACAAACCAAAACCTGCAAAACCCAAAGTAATACATGGTTTTGTAGGCAGGTACCATGTCTTCTTGGTTCCCTTTGATTGAAGTGGACCTCTAATTTTCATCTAAGCAAAGGTGCTTTGGGGTTTGAATCTACAAAGCTGCAAAACACTTACAGAGTTTATCTGCAGTCAGAATCTGAAATGTCCTTAGAGAAAGAAAGGAACCACCTGGCTGTGTGGAGATGGCTTGTTCCGAAAGGTAATGCAACACTTGGTGCTTTCTTGATTCATGTTGTGGTGTGGGGTGAGGGTTGGCCATGCTGGTTTTGGCTTCTAGGCATGAGCTAAACTGTAGGTTATAAGTAGTGTCGGTGTTACAGCAGTAGCTCTGTGCCTGACAGAAGGGAAAATGCAGTCACTGGACAGCAGAGACTTGTTGTAACTTCCCAGTTGTTGAGAGAAATGCTGGCTTTGCAACAGAAATACTGAAATGCTTCATTTTCAGATGGAGCTCACTGCTAGAAGAGGCCTCTCAGTAACTGTTAGTAACCTCTTTATGATTTATTCTGTGAATAATTCAGATGAGCTTAGCTCCCTTAAGAAATGATGAAATAACAGCGTAACTGTTTGCAGAAGTTTCTAAACCATGCACATGTTGTCCTAGCCCCATGTTGGGCAGCGCCAAATGCTCTAGTACTGGTTAATTCTTCTTTACTTTAAGCCAAATACTGTTTTATTTTATCCGTACTGCTGTGTGATCAAGTTTTTCTTTAGGAGAGTGCCAGCTAGAAAATAAAGAGGCAAAAATACCTGTTTAAAGGTCTTAAAGAAGGTCTTAAAGGTGGTTGTTACTCATCTCAACCATTCTGGAGCATGGATTAAAACAGATGGCATTCTGATGTTTTCCATTAAGAAATACTTTGCTTTTCCTTGTGACCCTTCATGCTCGGGTCCAAGGGGTGCCCCATGGTAGGTTGCACTGGTTGAGCGTTATCCTGCTTGAGGCCTGAAGGGCTGGGAAACACACAGTAGCATTCATTTGGGGGATGTCAGTTAAACGCTGGCAGGCTAGCTGGTTAGTTACCTGTTAATTACGTATAAATACATACGTATATTTCAGATTGCATCTTAGGAGTGTATTTCAGATCACTTTTCCACTATGTCAGTGTGCTGCCCCAATTCGCTACTTTGGTGAAGCCCTGTGATTTTTAGTTTTCTAACCCACCCGAATGCCCCTGCTGCATTGGCTTTAGTTAAATTTCTCAGTGCAGAGGAAACAAGATCTCTTTATCATCTACTCAAAAGGCTGTCTCATCATTCAAGCTACACATCTGAGGTCAAAGATAATACCACATTGTCAGCAATACGGATGATCCAATATGAGTACGGGTTTCTCTAAAATAAAAGCAAAGTTTGTTTTTCATTGGGTAAAAAAAGGGAGAAGGTGGCAAACTACAGGTTAATTTGATTATTTAAGGTTAACACTGAGGCCTTTGGTTAGAGCCAAAGTAGCGTCTAAGTTCATTTAGGTTAGAGGATAACGAGGTGGAAATCTCACTGCCTATGTGTCCACACTGCAGCCAGTCTGTCTGTCTTTGGGGCCTTCCTTACCTCATAGAGACAGACTCTTTGGAGATGGCTCCAGGGAGACCTTAAAGCAGCTCCAGTGCCTAAAGGGGCTACAAGAAACCTTTGATAAGACTAGACCCACTAGTCTATCTCTGCTTTATCTATGATATATGACTTTGTGCATATAGTCTGGTAGAAGAGATTAACCTCAGTTACTGTAAATACCAGATTTATAACCAGGCATTGGAAGAGGTTGCCCAGAGAAGCTGTGGCTGCCCCATCCCTGGCAGTGTTCAAGGCCAGGTTGGACACAGGGGCTTGGAGCAACCTGCTCTAGTGGAAGGTGTCCCTGCCCGTGGCAGGGGGTTGGAGCTGGATGAGCTTTAAGGTCCCTTCCAACACAAACCAGTCTGGGATTCTATGAATGGTTAACAACTGCATCTTATTTATACTATTAATTGTACTAACTCCTATGCTGCAATGTGAATTAAGTTGTTAAAGATTTCAGGGCTCAGCCTGACATTTCCTCCTCACTCACAGACTGTCAAACCAGCACTGCTCAGATAGAAGTTGTATTTGTTTCCAAAGTCATGTTTGGCATTGTGCTGTGGTTCAAGGAGCTGTAATCTGTGCGGTAACATTTTGCCTGCCTGGCAACAGCAGCGATTTCTATTTGCATGGTAATGAGACATTTTATTTGACAAGGTGTTGAAGGTAATTTTAACAGTTGGGTGTTACGCTCTAAAACCCATTCAGTGAATCTGGGGAAAAAGACATTGCTTCAATAGCAAACTTTATGTAAGTGGACCACGGGGCAGGAAAAGGGACCAAATAGCACTGAAAAAATAATGAGAGAACGCAACTGTATTTGCTGAAATATTCAACTACATGGTACAAATGAAAATAATTGTGGTGTTGTTACTCTGGATCCCAGACTGGTTTGGGTTGGAAGGGCCCTTAAAGCTCCTCCAGTTCCAACCCCTGCCACGAGCAGGGACACCTTCCACTAGAGCAGGTTGCTCCAAGCCCCTGTGTCCAACCTGGCCTTGAACACTGCCAGGGATGGGGCAGCCACAGCTTCTCTGGGAAAAGTCTGTGCCAGCGCCTCAGCACCCTCACAGGGAACAACTTCTTCCTTATCTCCAACCTGAACTTCCCCTGTTTCAGTTTGAACCCATCACCCTTTGTCCTATCATTACAGTCCCTGGTGAAGATTAAGGATGTAGATATAGGAATTAAATTATATTTTATTCAAGACACCTACTCAGTCTTGCACCAGGGACACTTACTCGAATGGGCAGACCTGACACGAGTGACTGTTGAGTTGGGTGTTGTATATAGGGTTTCATGTACTAAAAACATTTATTTTGCGGGTTCTGCCTGAGTTTTTGTTTAAAATCTGGTCCTTAGGATCATCAGCCCTTGTTCCTGTTTAGAGATCAGTTACAGTTAAGAAAAACATTTGTGTGCGTTTCACAAACCCAGTCACTTAGTGCCAGTGACCTGAACCATATGCTCCCTCCAAAATTAGTTTGTAAAGTCAAATACTTTCTATAATACCTAATTCATAGGAACTCACTGGCAGTGAGTGGATGGGAGGTTGTTTCGGAAGTGTAGCCATTTCTTGGACAAAAGTTTGAGTTCCAAAACCTCAACCACCTTCTTTATTGCTGTTTATTCTTTCTAGGAAGAAAATCATTGTGCATGCAAACACTTAGCACTTCTTCTGCTGGTGCCTAGTCGTTAACGTAAATATTTTAGCTGTCTGTCTTTGCTGTTCAAAACACTAGAAATGGGTAATTCATCCAAAATAAATATGCAATTTTGAAGCTGATTTTCCAGCAGATGACTGTGAGGAGGTGCTGGAAACAAGCCAATGGCTTCTCATCTTGGAGTTCCCAGAATTAATTTCCTCTGAAGTGCAAAAGGCTACAATGATTTCTATCCTCGCTAGATGTTTGTATTTGCCAGTTGTGTTCCATTCTTTCTAGAAATGCTCATCCCCTGTTTTCCTTCATTCTCTCCATCTCTTTCCAATGGCAGAAAAACAAAAAGGAAAAGTTCTACATCTTCAGAAATGCTGGTTTCCAAGGCTTGGTGATGTCTCTCCTTTTGTTGGAATAGAGACATTTTCTTTTCAGGCAATTATCTTCTTGTCCAAGAAATGTTTTTGCTTTATAATGGTGAATTTCCTTAGAAAGCAACTGTTCCTTTCCAAAGCATCTCCCCGATGTTCTGTTCTAACTCGTTCATTAGGGAGATGGTTTTATCTAATTACAGAACACCTCAGGGTTGCTGTTTAAAAAGAGAGATGGAATTCAGGTATTTCGGGTTCCATGCACAAGGTCAATTTTATATCTATCACAGACAATACCTGATTAAATGAACAAAAATATGCCATAAAGGAAGAATTTAGATACTCTATAAACTGCAAAATTGCTCTAAATCTTTTGTCCCATTCTGCTGAATCCAGATTTTTAAGTGTTTATTGTTTCTATAAAATCAAATGTTATTTTAAATGATTTTTCAGGGCATCTTCAACTGCTGACATAGGCTTGAGATGTAGAATACAACTTCATTCCCGATAAGACTCTTCTGCTAAGCTGCATTAAAATAGCAGATTTTATTGGGAAAGAATTGGCTGAATGGATGGCATTCCTTCAGCTGTAAATATATGACAAAAGAGAGAGCTTTTTGTATTGTTTGAGAATCCTCTTTGTAACAAAGTCACAGTTTGAAGTTCTGGATTTGATAACTGTAGATATTAATATGGGTTATAAAGTCAGAAATCGCCGTGAGAGCCTTGTCCTCTTGAATCCCCAGTGCCAGAATATTTTTCTGGGAAGCAAAATTGCCTTTTTCATGAAAGAGTCAGAGTGTCACCAACTATGGATGAGTGCTATCAGTTGTCTCCTGAGACTATTTCATGGAATTTTTATTCTTGCCTCCAAACTGTGGCACCGTTCCCTCTTCACCTCTCAAATTGAATGAAATAAGAAGCTTTCTGTCTTAACGTTTCAAAATCCTCCGGTGCTTCCAGTCCCTCCTTGTCAGACACACTTGGGTATTTTTTCCCTTTTTTATTGACTAAAAATAACTAGAGGCATTATCCTTCCGTATGAGGCTTGTTGAGTAAGTATTCAGCGTGGATTTCTGCTATCCTTGGCAGAGGAACAACCAAGCTACCCTCCAGAATGCACAACCATAGCATAGACCTCAGCAGTTTTCCGTAGCACTCTCTCCGTACCAAATGACTGATGGTTGGATTGTTAGATGGGTTCTTACTTTACAGAAAATTGTATATCTAACTGGTTAATAGTTTAACCCCATCTGTATGTCTAAAGTCTGTATTTGCTCTGAATTAATTCCACAGTTGTATCATCAATGGTAATTTCACCCGTACAAGCTCTGGTCCTGTGCTCTGCAGTTAGCTGTACTTCTGCTGCATGAGACATCAGCATAGGATGGGATGCAAAGAATGGTTTGTGTTGGAAGGGGCCTTAAAGCTCATCCAGTTCCACCCCCCTGCCACGGGCAGGGACACCTTCCACTAGAGCAGGTTGCTCCAAGCCCCTGTGTCCAACCTGGCCTTGAACACTGCCAGGGATGGGGCAGCCACAGCTTCTCTGGGCAGCCTGGTGGTAAAATATTTCATTCTTTATATAATCCAGCAATATTGATGTCTTTCTGTAATTGAACTCTGTTTAATTTAGTTAAAACGGGTGTTGTAGTAATAATAAGATGCAGAAGGTGCTGAAACTCCTCCACAGGCTGAAACTCCCCTTCAGATGGTCACTAAATATTTCTTCTCAGAAGTGTGTGCTTAACTTTGACCTTTCAAGCACGAAAACTAATGCAGTAGAGCTGCAAGGAAGGGGTTTCCAAGTTCAGGGTTTATCAGAGAGTGAGATATGGGTATCCTTTATTAGGGAAAGCTGTGCTATGTGATACTACTGGTGGCAGCATCTGAAGAGGCAGCTCCAGTTGCTTGGAGGCAAATCATAGTTACTAATATCACGAGAAATGCTGCTTTCATGGAGTCAAGTAGGTTGGAAAAGACCTTTAAGATCAAGTCCAACCGTTCCCCAGCACTGCCAAGGCCACCACTAATCCATGGCTCTGAGGGTCTCAGCTACACGGTTTGCGAACACTTGCAGGGATGGGGCACATCTCTAAATGGGCTACAATAACCCAGTCACTTGAAGGATGTGTTCTATTGCAAACATGCTTAAGCAGCTTGGTTTAAGCTCTGTTCTACCTCCTTAATCACTTGGGCTCATCAGAAATACTAGAAATGTTCGATGAGTATTTATTGGACACCAAAAAAAACCCACCCGGAAACCTCCTATTTCAAGCTTCCCATGTCCCTCAGGCAGATAAATATTGGAAGTTAATGTGACATTGGAATCTGATGGCAACAAAGAAAAAGTATAAACAATATTTTTCTGATACTTTTTAGCGGGAGGAATGCGGCGTGTCCGGCTCCAGCAGGAAACCCACCTTTCAAGAGTGGGAAATGGGGATTGCTTTCCAAGTTTTGAGATGGCTGGGTATAGATGCAGAACTGGAAAGCTCCATATCCTGTGCTGCTGTAACCCTGAATCACAAATAGAGTGGAATATCTGACTTAAAAAGCAGTGAACCAAATCTGTTTAAGTTGTCTGTATGTGCAGCTGAGTCTAAAGTAAATTCCTATAATTATGCACCTCTGAAAAATAAAATCTAAGTGTAAACCCTGGCCTACTCTTAACTATAATAGTGTGAAAAACACTGTTCTGAGGAGACAAAAATGTGTATTGGTGCATTTTGGACTATTCCCATATGACCTGCGCAGGCAACATGAGAAGTGGCAGCATAACTGTAAACAGAGAGGCCAAAGACCCTGAGCCTCTGCTTCACAGGCTGCTCCCAGCACCAGTGTTGTTATTCACAGGAAAAATTACTGTCAAAAGAACCCAAACCCACTTTGTAAAGCTATAATAAATCCAACAGACGGAGCGCCTCTTCCTTGGGATGTTAGATGGAAGCTGTATATTAAATAGCCAGGATGCTTCAGTTTGCTGTGTTTTGTGGAAGTCTGAGATAGAAATTCCTCAGTTCCTTTCTGAATGTGTGTCTGTGTAAAGTGCATTTTCATAGTATGAGGGATTTCTGCTTCTCCTGGCTTCCCATTCTGGGGTTTTAGGGTTAGGATGGGAGTTTACAGACTTAAACTGTCTGAGTATCTTCCAGCTTGATGAAGCAGTTGCATTTTCCAGGTCTGTTTGTTCAGTAGCATATATATTCCAGTATCAAGTCAGAAAACATCCTTTCTTAAACGAAAAAGATCCAAAGTTTTCCTGTCTCCATAGAAAAGGTACCAAAATGTGGGGTTTGAACCTCAGGTCAGTTAAATGGGTTCAGCGTCACTGAATAACATTGAATAATCCAAATATAGAACCTTTAACTGCTGTGGGAGTTGGAAATACAGCATTAAATTTTACTGTGGCTGGCTTAGGAAGAAAATTGATCTCTTTTTTTTTCGGCTTTGTAAAATAGATTAACCTGTAGGTCAGGTTTATCATACAGATTCAGATATGTTAGTACAGCTTACCCAAATGTAGAGGCTCTGGTTGAAGTATTTGTATATCCTCAAATCAAGCTATTCTTGGTGGGTGAAAATGGTGGTGGTGACACAACCAGGCTACAAAAAGCCCTAAAAAGTCCAGATCCTTCTATTTGAGGATTTGTTCAAGAGGGGACCTGATTTACTTTCCAACCAATACTCCATCAGCATTTCCAAGTGCTGTCTTCCCTCCCCAGGAGCTATGAAGAGGTGCAGAAAACTGATCAGGAATGTTAAAGGGTGAGTTTAAAAGATTTCAGATGTCTCAATTGTCCCTTATCCCTTAGGCCTGAGGTGGTTTCTCAAATGCCATCAGCGTGGACTCTTTATGTTCTTATCCCCCCTAGGACTTCCCTGTAGTATTTGTATACCATTGCTGTTCGCACATGGCTTTGTGGATGTGTTTTTGACTTTCATATAAAATTATTTTTGAATGTACAATTATTGCGAAGAAATTCCCAACATGTAAGCAACTTTTCCCACAGTAAACCCATTTTAATGTGGATTAAGGGTGGTTGTTTCCTGATTTCTTGGCTCAAGTTTATCTTCACATGGCAATTTTCAAGATCCATTACAGCAAATTATTGTGACTTCCTTTTGTCCTAATCCCACCAACATAACGGAGGGGATACGATGTGCCTAGAGTATTCATAGGGCAATAATACAATTCCACCTGAATTGAATGTGAGAATTTAAAGAAGCAAACACTTCTTTACTCTCTCTATTTTTTTGGCAGGAGAGGATTTGTGGTATTAGGGATGTGATTTTTCCATTTAAGCTTGTATGAGGCAAAACTAGAGTTCTACCTTTAAATGTCAGAGCAGTGACCTGGAGTTGTTTTGTTTGTAGAAGTTAGAAAAGCATCAAATATATGGAATACCAAAATATGCATAGATTCATAGAATGGGTTGGAAGGGACCTGAAAGCTCATCCAGCTCCAGCCCCCTGCCACGGGCAGGGACACCTTCCACTAGAGCAGGTTGCTCCAAGCCCCTGTGTCCAACCTGGCCTTGCACACTGCCAGGGATGGGGCAGCCACAGCTTCTTTGGGCAACCTCTTCCAATGCCTGGTTATAAATCTGGTATTTACAGTAACTGAGGTTAATCTCTTCTACCAGATTATATGCACAAAGCCATATAGCATAGATAAAGCAGAGATAGACTAGTGGGTCTAGTCTTATCAAAGACAGTAGTCGTGCAGTTGTTGGGCACAAATGGCTTATAAGGAAACTTCAAATTTTGTTATAATGGTGTAAGAGGTACAATGTGAACCTGCACTGAAGTAGGGAAATACCAATTGATTATCAATTTGACAAGAAAATAGATTCTCCTTAGGAGTCCAAGTTGTCACTTGGAAAAGTGGGTGTCCCGCCTGATGAAGGCTGATGGGTCTGGTTGTACCATGAGCTGCTGAGATTTTATAAACATGCTTCATTCTTAATGCATGTTCTGGTTGTCTCAAGTGAAATATCAGAGAATTTGCTCGGTGGCAATCTTGACACTAGGGTCTAGGACATCATGGGATCAGGAGGCTTTAACTGCTCAGGCACGTATTTGGGGAAAAAAGTAGTAAAACTTTTGTCCCCAAACAAAAGTTACAATGAGCTGACTTTATTGTGGAATGGGAATATAAGAGGAGACGGCCCTTAGATTTTTAATCTGATATAGTTGTATTGAGTCATGATGCAAAGCTATAAGAATAAGCATGAGTGGCTGTGGAAGTGATGATCCACAATCCCCAAGAAGAAACAGGAAAGTCTGCAAAATGAAAGCCCTTTGAGAAAACAGGATTTAACAATCTAATAGCATATGATAATAATGGTATGCTATATATTATAATGTATAAGTATAATTAAATATTATGATAACATAATAACAATTCTAATAGCATAGAAAATAGATGAGCATTTACAAGGGCCTGTAGGGACAGGACAAGGGGAATGGCTTTAACCTGCCAGAGGGGAGATTGAGATGAGCTCTGAGGCAGAAGCTCTTCCCTGTGAGGGTGCTGAGGCGCTGGCACAGACTTTTCCCAGAGAAGCTGTGGCTGCCCCATCCCTGGCAGTGTTCAAGGCCAGGTTGGACACAGGGGCTTGGAGCAACCTGCTCTAGTGGAAGTTCCATCCCGTGGCAGGGGGTTGGGACTGGATGAGGTTTGATGTCCCTTCCAACACAAACTGTTCCATGAATCTGGGATGGGTAGCTGAGTTCTTATGGGAGGGAAGCTTAGGACAAAGCTGCAAAGATCTGTCACTAATCAAAAGGGAGGGAAGGTTTTGTGAAGGGAGAAGAAAGAAAATCAGTGAAACCTGTGTAGCTATATCTCAAGCTGGTCATTCAAATACCTCAAACACAAGAAAGAAGAGAGAACAAGGGCAGCTCAATTCAAAAGAAGGAGTAAAAAGGGAATAGTGCCAGTGTAAAGGGACAAAATATGAAAGTAAGGGACAAGATAAGATGGAACTAGCAAGAGACCTGCAGAAATCGATTGGTAAGTACATTAGTAATAAGAGGAAGACCAAGTAAAGTGTTTGGTCTGCTACTCAAGGGAAGCAGGGAGCTATTAGCAAATGAGACTGAAGTGTTCAATGACTTTCTGCATTTGTTTTCAATTAAAACAAAAATCAGAAGTGAGCAGATGGTTCACACAATTAATACCAGCAGAAAATGAGTAAGATCTCAGCCTAGGAGATCCACTGTTAGAGTCCTGCCTCTTTTAAAAGGCCTGATTATTTTAATCTGAGGATACTTCAGGGACTGTCTAAAGCACTTGCAGTCACACCAGCAGGCACTTTTGACAACTCAGAGGGTGGACAACCTCGTGGATCAAATGGAAAGAAGCACGTAGCCTCCACTGTTACAGAGGGGCCTCAAGTAAAGGTTAAAATGAAGCTGGGCAACGATAGGACTTGGTTTTCCTTTGGTTTCTTCTACATTTTTTTTTATTGCAAGCATTTGGGTGGTAACAAGGATGGGTGTAGCAACCAGTGTGGATCTGGAAAATCAGGGTTTTATCAGTTTGCTTTTTGCATATCAGGCTTCTTTTGTATATGTGAGAAGAGGAAGATGGTTTGATTTTTAGTAAGACTTTGGAAATAGAATACTTAGGGGTTGGAAAGGACCTAAAGATCATCCAGTTCCAACCCCTTGCCATGGGCAGGGACGCCTCACCCTAGACCCTGTTGCCCAAGGCTCTGTCCAACCTGGCCTTGACATCCTCAAATACTATTCTTGCTGCCATCTAGAGAAATGGCTGAAGGTAGCACAGTTCCTAAATTTTCAGGTGGCATTGAGTTGGGAGGGAATGAAGATGTGCTATGAGGTAAGGTTAGTGTTTAAAATAAGTCTTGCACATTGGTAAAATAGTCTCAAATAAAGGTGATGCAGCTGAAAATTGACAAAGATTTGGTAAAGGTCTTTATCAAGACTGATCAACTGCCAAATGCAAGGCAGGCAACTTACAGGTAGCCTTTCATTAGGGAGGGATGTGCAGATGGTCAGTGCGAGTTGACATCAGGGGACTTCATTAGGGACTGTTGTGATAGGACAAGGGGGAGTGGCTTTAATGAAGGGGCTTCATTAGGAACTGTTGTGATAGGACAAGGGGAATGGCTTTAAAGGGCAAATTGAGATGAGCTCTTAGGCAGAAGCTCTTCCCTGTGAGGGTGCTGAGGCACTGGCACAGGGTGCCCAGAGAAGCTGTGGCTGCCCCATCCCTGGCAGTGTTCAAGGCCAGGTTGGACACAGGGGCTTGGAGCAACCTGCTCTAGCGGAAGGTGTCCCTGCCTGTGGCAGGGGGTTGGAGCTGGATGAGCTGTAAGATCCCTTCCAACCCAAACCACTCTGGGATTCTATGACATGTAGGCGTGTGAAAAGCAGAGTGTGTGAGTTGGGGAAGTCCTGCTGTTCTGAGAATACGTTTCGTTCTCCTGAGACATGGACAGAGAGAAGTGCTCAGCTGAGTCCAGTTGAAATTACATCAGTGGTGGCTTCTGTGAAGGAAGGGTCTAGAAAACGTTGTGTATGAAAGGGAAAAAAATAAAATTGTGTGTTGAGATGTCTGTGTTCCCAATTTAAACAGAAAGGTTTAAATTGGAGCCATTGAATCACAAAATCTCTGCTGATATTCTGGAGCATACTGTCCCAAAAGGTTGGGAAGGCTCTTCAAGGCAGGGTTGTGGGGTAAGCTGACCAAGTCTGTTGGGAAAGATGCATGTGCATTTCATTCTGCGTTGGGATGACTGCTTTGGTAGAAGAATTTCCAGAGGAATTTTTCCAGAGCCTTATTTTCCTCTAATTCTGTAGTTTTGGTGTGTACTTAATTTGTTGGGTTAGCATCTTCTACAGGTTACTTGGGTTTGATTCGGTTTTTATCATTGAGATGACAATTATTTGAACCAAAAATACGACTTTATGACTGGGCTGCATTCTATTTTTACATTTAATTTCTAGTTGTTAAGCTTGCTGCAAGGAAGCTAAAACCTTTTAAGTAGTATTGGGGAAAAAAAGAAATCAGGGGAAGCAGTCTAACACAATTTGTTTTATTAGATTATAGTGCT